>NC_090275.1:11777575-12080606 GCF_040414725.1 Anabrus simplex | reverse complement strand
GAAGAGTGTGAAGGAGTGGAACAGTTTACCAGGGGTAGTGTTTGATCCTTTTCCAAAATCTGTGCAGATATTCAAGAAGAGAATAAACAGCAACAGAGAAAATAAATGAAATGTTAGCGGGCATTCGACCAGTGCAGGTTAATGTAAATAAAAATGTGTGTGAATAAATTAATTCCATCCCTTGGTCTAAGGAGTTTGGACAGCCAAAGTAGGGGACTGCCTGTAGGGGTGAAGTACAGTGGGGACTTCGAGGGCCCTGGGACCGCTACGGTAGCTGTGAAGGCCCTTCAGGAACTCTGAAAATTGGTGGCAAAAGGGGCTCTGGTTAAGATGCAGCAGGTCGTTATGCTACTTAGGTTCCAGAATGGGTTAAAAAAAAAAAAAAGTAAATAAATGCAATGTAAATTTTAATCTTATACCAGTTGTATAGTATCATTTGAAGTAATTCCACATACTGTATATCAGTTGACTATATTTGTAAGTAGTACAGGAGATATTATAAGTAGAATTTTGTAAACAATAGAAATTTATTAAGAATGAGCTGTGTGTTTAATAGAAAAAATTGTTAGCGTAAATTGTATTGTATTAGAGGAAAATTTTCTTCTCTTGTTAATTTAATATTTAGTGTTCAACAATAATGTATTTTAGTGTACCATTTGCCACCGAGGTAGACACCTCATTTGCAAATAAAGAGATTTTGATTTTTGGTTTTGAAACTATACTGTTGTTGTAATATGGACGGAAGCGAGAGACTATCTCACCTCGTCATAGGAAAGATCGATAAGCCGCAATGTTTTAAGGGCATTGGGTACATTCCGTGCAAGCGCAAGGCATCTAAAATGCATACAGTAAAGTAATACAATGAATAAAGCACTTGCACAGGGGAGCCAGTATAGATTTCTCCTCGTCTTTGAATCATGTTTTCTTTCTTTTGATTTCACTGCGTGAGGTTATGTTTGCCGGTGCGTTATCCAAGTGCATTATTTGAATACTGTAAATGCACCTTGTTGGATACATTTTGGAAATAGTTTTTTTCCATGGCATTTCAGAGCTTTAAACTGTGAATCAAAGTTAACTGCATTCAGTAACGGGTCTTAGAATATATTGTGACTCCGCAAGGGTTGGCATTTCTGAAGTACGTGTTGGCAGTTAATTCAAAATCACGTTAATTCGAAGTCCTTTTTTTGCATCCCAACGACTTCGAATTAACGAGGTTTTACTGTACTTCCTGCAGCTGTAGGCCGACACGCAACCACGCTCTGGGGCCATGAAATTAAGTTCTCTACTAAATTCTTACCTGGCCAGTTGTCTCTGGCCTGTCGTGCGTGCAATGTGGCCGGGAATGATAATATATATTTCTTATGGTGGGAGTTATGAATGTACTAAAGAGTGACGTAAATGTACTATCCAGGTTTCTTTAGCAATTATTTAATAGGACACATCCTGGAACTTCAGAATAATGACGTAATAACCAGCGAGATGTGCTATAGAGGGATGTCTTAGTCAGTTTTGACTGTAATAAAGTATGAAAAAAAAATCTGAAGTCTACAGAGAAAATTACAATTGTATTTACACAGATGGCAGCTTACATTCGAAACGGTTGTTGTGCCGATGGGCCCAGATGTGCCACTCCAGTAAGGCACCACGAGGGAGCTGAGGTACCACCACGTAGTCTACTATAGCGTTATTGGTCCTCTTCTCCCACTCGCGACGAGCATCAGGAATGTACGAGGGATGTGTCACGTAGCAGATCCCCTGCAGCAAATAAACATTGAGTTACTAGACCTTAGTAACAGAACAATACAGACCAAGAGAATGAGTCCATCATACTCTACCTGTACGACATCTCTCAGCTGTGTGTTAGGATCCATCGCCTTGATGATCCTTCCCACGTGACGCAAAGACAGCCGGCACTGTTTCCTGGCACCTCCTTCCACCAGCTGCATTGTGCCAGGCACCAGGGCGATTTGGCCAGCAACATAGATAATATCCTCCACCTAGGCAGCCAAACACCACAAGTCCCTTATGCTTGTTGTACGAACCACAATTTTCATAGAAAGAAACAAAGGTGTTAGTAGTCAGTAAACATCCTGCAAGTATCAAGCTTGTGAACAAGAAAGTCGAACAGGCCACAAGATTCCCTTATCTTGGAAGTATTATCACTCACCACAACAGGTGTAGACTGGGGATCAAGAGAAAAATAGCACTGGCCAAACAAGAGTTCATCAATTCAAGAAATTTTCTGGCAAGGAATATTCAGGTCAGAAAGAACTTCGCAAAACTCCTTTCTGGAGTGTTCTCCTGTATGGCTGAGTAAACAAGGCAGGAAACAACTCAAAGCTTGCGATGAGTGCTGAGGATTAGTTGGACAAAAAGGAGATCAATGAAAGCAGCCTGAATGAAATCATGGTCAAGAGAGAACTACCCATGATGATTAGGAAAATGACGGGCAAATTCTCTGGGCACATGCTGTGACGTTGGTGACGAGTATTAGCTCTCCCCAACCATATTTCGAAAACTGCATTTGTGTTTTTTTTAAATTGTGTCATTCAGAATTATTTCAGTCTTGTATTTTACAAGTACTTTCTATGTGGCCTTACCAATTTATTTGGTACCATCTCGGTCATTGTCACCATGAGATTATTTTACCTTAACGTTTTCTCTCTGAACCCTTATTATCTTGGTCTGGTACGATTCCGCGCCGTATGTTGTAGTTTCTTATTGAGAGCGAGTCTCTGAACTTCTCTCTCTACGTGCAGTGGGCCATGCTCATTATTGGTGCGGTCCGCCATGAGTAATCCTTGGAGTACGATGGAGGCCAGACGTGTTTCGTTCCCTCTCCTGGGTCGTTTTCCGATCCACCATATAGATAAAGGATAACAGTGTTTCTACATAAGGACTTGTCCTTAGTGCTGATCTATCAACTTTGGGAACGTCTTCCTTTTATTATAAATTTGTAATTTCAAGTATATTTCATTTATGTGAGTAACGGATAGTAGTACACTTCTCCAACTCCAACAAAGCAAGTAAGTCTTTTCTTCATTTCTGTCTTGGATCTGCTTCCTGCTACGTGAAGAATTATGAGTGAAATTCTTTCATTTTGAGTATCGTCGTCGGTCTTGGATTTATTATGTCGTCCAGCTTTTTTTTAGGTTACCTTAGGTTTTTCTGAATTCGTTTCCAAACTGTATCAAGTTATACATGGGATCCGTTGGGTGAAAAGGAAGTGTAATTAATTAAAAACCAATTTATTTGATAATACTAATGAGTAACTATGAAAAATCTCTGTATAATCTTTAAACTACGTGAGATTTCACTTGGGTACCAGTCTCTTTATTCGTTTTAATTTCTTGTTTACCTCTGTTTCTGCTCATTTAATTTTGACTGTGGATTGGTAATCTTTCCCTTTCCCTTCGTATTTTGGTTGGTCCTGTGTGTTACTTGGATTCATGTTTTCGGGGTTGCCAAGGACTCTTGGCGTGTTTGTCACCATGGCAACTGATCACGGTTGTGATTGTGTTTGTTGTTGTTTGGTGGCGTTCGGCTTCTCTTAATTATGCATGTGAATTTTGGTCCGTTTCTTGGGGATTTTTCATTTGTTTTCCATACCTTATGTAATTTTATGTATTCCCCTTTTATTGATCCTTATATTTTTCTGGCCTTCTGCCGGTTTATGTCTGCTATTTTCTCATCCGCGTTGCATGTACTGGGGGCCATGTGAAATCTCCGTGGTGATTAGCCTAAGTGTTTTCGGTGTAATGAAAATATTTATAAGTTAAAGGAATGTTGTGAAAAGAAATATTTATTGAAGACGCAATGCATAAAACATGTTAATATTTCACACGAAGTTGGGTTGGTTGGAAGTTATACAAAATGTATCAGGTAATTTTATTTTTCCGTCCGGACGGCACGTTAAGTTTTCCTTTCTAAATTTATTTGTAACCCAGTTTGGGTGGTTTTAATTTTGGACGCTTCCCTGATAGTGATGGCTTAATTCGTTTATTCTTTAAAATAAATAAATATGTAAGTTATGTTCATTATGAAAAACTTGTCCTCTTTATTGTAGATTAGAAATTTTACTGCCGTACCAACATTTATTTTGGTTCATGGTCTCTGGGTAACGGATTGTTCAACTAAGGTTGTGGTATGCTTTGATGGTAAAGAATTATTTTGCTATTGTCTTTAATTTTCTTGTCCCTGTTTGACTTCTACTGCTGACAGTCGGTAAGGCGGTAGAATGCTGCGACATACGAGCTTCTTGACCAACCTTATTGAGGGAAAGGTTCTGAAAAAGAGAAGATGAAAAATCAAACCATCAAGACTTAATTCTAAATTTTCGATATAGTACCTCTCATGAGATAAAACACAAAGGTGAAGACTGGAGATTGTAGTTGTATTGATAGGGCACTGCTTTTAGAAACTAATAATAATGACCATCTCATACTCAGAGTCAGTGCAAGAAGTGCGTTTCTGAAATTAAAACAAGTTGTGTGTAAATGTAACTTCAGAGTAGAAATTTCTTGGTTTACCATGAAGTGTTGACCACTCCACCAACAAGGAGGAACTCTGTCTAGTCGGGAAATCACGTGAAGTGTTAACCCTCGCAAAATCTAGGAATACGGCCACCTCTTCCGAAATGACAATTATAGCCTCATACAACTGAACATAGGAGAAACACATGAATATGGAATCTCTGGCAGTCTTTCGACATCCATAACTTCAGTGAGGAGACAGCATCTTACACTCCTTCGTTAACTATTCCTTTCGATGATAAAGTTGACTCCCATGAGAAGTCTCTTAGTGCATTGGCACTGCCGGTGGCTCCAGTTAGCCTACGCAGTGGCCTCCACGGTATGCACTAGCCAGCGTATTGGTAGGTGTGCTAGGTACCAACTTATGAGCCCACCCTAGCACACGAGGGCGAAACGCTGGCAACCAAGAATGAGTTAGCTGGAAAATTTATAATGTCCAATAACGGACCATTTATATTGGTAACTATTCCTTTCCGTCGATGACTTTTTAATAGTGTGATTTTTCTCCATGTTATAAAATAGTTCTATAAAATAGATCTATAACGTCAAAGTCCTCCGAGGAATAGACAGAGGTTCAGATCACAACGTAGTAAAAATTAAAATTAAACTCACTCCCCAGAGGAGACAGCAAAAGCAAGCCCTTAAAACTAAAAGAAAAATAGATCCTACCCAGCTAATCAACAACAAAAATTACGAGAAAGTAACTGACAAAATAATAAATAATAATAATCATATGGCCTCAGCTACCGTGTGCAGACATTTCGATTTGACGCCATCTGGCTGTCTGCTCGTCAATTTCGACGTTCCGTTTTACTCTAGGTCCGCTAGATGGCAGACAGAGTAAACCGGATCTCTCTTGGGCGTCTATGGCTGAGATTTAATTAATTTTGTCGGGTAAATACCAAATGTATCACCAGAGATCTTTTACATGCCGACATCGTACGACATGGAGTGTAGCATGGACTTTTTTCCGCCCTTCAAAAATCCGTCTACCTCTGCCGGGTTTGAACCCGCTATCTTGGGATTCGGAGGCCGACACTCTACCACGGATCCACAGAGGCAGCTAACTGACAAAATAAAAATCACAGATAAACTTGAAGACTTAGTACACAACCTTAAACAAATTGCAGAAGACCTGGCTCCAATTAAACCACGTAAAAAACACCAATGGTGGAACAGTGAATGTGATGAAACAGTGGAGAAAAGACATCAGACATGGCTATTACATCAGTCCTGAAAAACAGAAATATCCTATCAAAATCTAGTAAAACAGAGAAAAGAAACTATCCAAGTCTTAAGAAGAATAACAAGACATCATAAGGACACACTGCCGTTAATTGAAGAAAAATTCAATAAAACTCATTCAAGGGACTACTACAAAACATTCAGAAAGCAGCTCCAGAAATATGAACCCCTGACCCTACTGATGAAGGATGAAAATGGTAAGCTGGCTCATAACAATAAAGACAATGCAGAAATTCTGGCTAAATACCAAGCTTCTAAATTTTGAGGAACCTACAGAACTCCTTGATTTGGACACCAACATCCCGATAAAAACACCACCAGAGAACAACAATTCCTCCACAATAAAGGAAGTCTACCAAGCTCTGAATAAACTAAAAAACTACAAAGCACCAGGAGAAGATCAGACCTTTGCGGAAATCTGGAAATATGCAGGAACATCAGCAAAAGTTGCCCTACATCAACAACTTGTCTCTATCTGGACTAAAGAAGAACTACCAGAACACTGGACAGCAGTCCTCATTCACCCACTGCACAAAAAAGGAGACAAAACCGACCCTAATAACTACGGGGGAATCTTGCTGCTAGACATAACATACAAAATATTGTCAATAAGCATCCTTAATAGGATAAGTTCACAACTTGAGAAAGAACTAGGAGAATATCAAGGAGGTTTCAGACCCTGGAGGAGCTGTCCTGATCAGATCATGAGTCTTAAGTTGATAATGGACTATAACAGGAGAAGAAATAGAGATATGCTGATAACATTTGTAGATTTCAAGAAAGCTTATGATTGCATCCATAGAGAATCTCTGTTTAAAATTTTAAGACACCTTGGACTACACCCCAAATTAATAAACATGATAAAATTGACTCTCACCAACACCAAATCAAGAGTGAAGTTTAGGGGTGAAACATCAGAGACATTTGAAATTAAAACTGGACTACGGCAGGGAGGTGGGCTCTCACGTATTATTATTTAACTGTGCTCTAGAAATGGTAATGAGGGAATGGTTTAGGAAATGTCCCCCCAAAATAAAGATTGGCCGAAAAATCAAAACAAATTGCCTGGATTTTGCTGACGATTTAGCATTACTAGCAGTGGACATAAAATAAGCAAAAACCTAGATATCAGAAATTAAAAACATTGCAAAAAAAATTGGACTCAAAATATAATCTGAAAAAACAGAAATTATGCCCCAAAAACCTACACTACTAAAAGAAGTTACCATAAATGGTAATAAAATTAAAGTAGTAACTCAATTTAAATATCTTGGAGAAGTAATAACACATAACCTAACCTAAATGAAAATATCTCAATCCAAACAAGAATAAATAGATTACCTAAAGCACAAAAATTAACATGGGATATCTACAAAAAGAAATGTCTCTCAATAAATGCAAAAATAAAACACTACAACACAGTTATAAAACCGGAAGCTACATATGCAGCAGAAATACTTTTTTACCTGAATAAACAATCAAAGACTGACAGACTTCAGAAAACTGAAAGGGGGATTGGAAGAACCTGCATCAACAAAAAATACCAGAAAGATGGACAGTGGCGGTTAATACCTAACAAAGTCGTGTACAAAGAGCTAGAACCCATTACAGATACTATGCGTAAAAGGAGACTGGGATTCTTTGGACATATCATGAGGATGCAGGATTCAAGACTTCTGAAACAACTAGTACAACACAATCTCGTCTCAAAAAATACCACAACAGGATGTAAATGGATCAGAGAAGTAAGAGAGGATCTGAAGGAAATAGGCCTTACAACAGAAGACTCTACAAATAAGATAAAATTGAATACAAAACTCAAGAATACAAATCTCCGCTTTACCCTTACACGAAACAAACCAACAACACGCATATTTCCAACTGAGGAAAGGGGACAAAAATCAGAGCATCTGAAGAAGTACTGGGAGGACCGCAAAGCCCGAAAAATCCCTTCAAGGAGACCTGAACGACGGACTGACTAAAGTGAACCTATGTGGTCATAAAAGAAGAACAAGAAGAAAAAAGTTCACAATTACCAGCCACTCTTACGATTTCTGCTGACACAGCAACATACATTTATTCATCTGAATGACTCTCAATCCAAATTCATTCAGTCATTCATTTACTGTATTTAGCTTATCCCCTCAGCGTCAACCTCAGATCCATACATTGCTTCGCATTTTCGTTTGTAGCGTGAAGTGTTTTGGAGTTATTGACATGAAAATGGTTTTGTTTTCAAGAAGAAATGTTGGGGGTCTATCAGTGTCGTAAAACAAAAATTGTGGTTCATTAAAATATAGTTGTTCGTGCAAGGATAAAAAAGTTTCAAGTAAGTCTGAAGAATAATATCTCATTTTTTACATGTCTGTTCGGTTCATTCTTTCCCACAGAATAAAATAAATTAATCATGATCCGAGCAGTTTGTCTTTTCCTATGATGTTCTTTGCTCTATTTGCGCAGTTTATTTATTGTATTTATCTTTTTTTCCTTGTCTTGTCGTAACTCTCCACCACTGCACGATATATATCTCGTTTGAAAGACGTCTCGACCTTTTATCTGAAATATGTATAGAGTTGGTTTGTTTCGTCATAAATGTTATTCCTCTCATTCAGTTTCGTACTGGTGCATCAGTTAGTGTGACGCGCCACACTCAGCCGTGGTTCAACTGACAGTAACGTGCTTGAAATAAAATATAATTCAGATGAAAGTTTAGTTGGAAGAAGTAGTGATAATGAAACAGATGATGCAGTTGTGGCGGATGCAGTGATAAATAATGAGAGTGCCGATGAGGAACAAATATTTGGAAATTTCATGTGAGAGACAGTGGATGATTATACAGGTCAAAGGGAAGTGCATTCGGACCACGAGGTTGTGCAGAAAATATCAGTGAAATAGTTGAATGTTTTGAAAGGTTTTTGATAGTAGTGTAGTCGAGTTAATTATGGAACAAACGAATATGTATGCGGAGCAATGTAAAAATGCTCGGGAAAATCTGTTCTCGTTTTGTTCACCCGTTTGATTCTCGACACCTGTCACAGTAAATGAAATTGTGTTACATTTATTTCTGCTGATGGGCATTGTACAAAAGCCAACAGTCAGGTTGTATTTTTTGAAGAGCAGGATTATATCAACAGCTAGGTTTTCAGAAGTCATTAGTAAGGACAGGTTTGAAATTATTTGCAGGTTTCTGCATTTTATAAACAATACCAGATGGCCTACATATCTCCAAAACTGTTCAAAATATATCCCGTTCTGTCATTTGAATATCAAATTTTAGTCCCTGTACATACCACAGCAAAATATTGCTACTGATGAAAGTCTGACTCTGTAGAAAGGGCACCTCTCGTTTTGGCAATACTTGCCACTAAAGGCCTCAAAATATGGTAACGAAACATTTGAATTGTGTGAGTCAAGTACTGGTTATTTGTGGTATTTTTTTGTATACACAGGGGAAGGAACTGTCATTGAATCACAAGTCTTATCACACCAGAAGCCCCGAAAAATGCAGCAACTGTCTTAAAATTGTTAGAACCTTTGTTGGCCGCGGGCACAATTTATGGATGGACAATTACTACAACAGCCCAAAGTTAGCGAGGCTTCTAAAACATCATCGTTCAACAGATTGTGTTGAGACATTGAAATTGAACTGAAAAAACATTCCATAACACCTCTAAATAAGATCAGTTACAGAACAAAATTCATATTACATCAACAGTGGCTCTAAATGTGAACTAAGTGCTCAATAACTGATTGAAATAAAAAAGGTTTCAATGTAAAAATTCTTTCCAGTTAATGGCTACTCCTAATAGTTGAATTAAGAGTCTCACCCGGACTGCCTGGCTGTAGGGGCCGATGTTGGCAGGTGCCCAGTGGGACACACCTTGGACATGCATGGTGTGTTTCCTGATGCCCGGCCGAGAGTTGCGATAGCAGAGACCTTCCAGGACCACCGACGTACCTACGGGCAGCGGACACTCCACGCAGATTCTCACGGGAGGATTGGTGCCTTTGAACAACTTGGAGTACTCGGCATTGATGGAAGCGTACTCGCCCATGTCGCGAATATACAGAGACACCGCCACCATGTCGGAGATGGTCAGACCTTCCTTCAGCACCAGCGCTACGAGGAGAAGATCCAATATCAGCCAGTGCAACTCCCAACTTTCTTTCTTTAATGAATTTCTTCTTAACCCTCTCATGCACGAATTATTTTTAATTTGCATTTCATAACGAAAAACTCTCGTACGTGATGTTGTTTACCTTAATGGAATATATGAATGGTTTTTAGTGATTACAATTCTAAGCTTTTAACATTCAATGATCGACGGTTACTGCCTACTGGTCATGTATTACAAAGCGCAAGTATACCTGCAAGACCGTACGTTTGTAATGTCTTTGAGGTTGAGCCAAAGGTACTACTGAAATCTGTGGTAACTGAATGGGGAGGAAAATAAATGGTGGTTGGTATGTGTGGACGTTGATGGGGTGGAAGGAGTATCTTTGGATCTAGGGCTGTTTTGCTGTCTGTTATGTAAAAAAGAAAAAGGAAAAAATTGCTGATATACGTGTTAGACTGATTGTGAAATTGAATAGGTGATACAGAAAATGTACTACTGACTTTAAAAATAATAGATAATGCATAAAAATGCATGAGGACTCGGACAACATCATAGAGGTCTTTCATGCAAAAGAGGGTTAAAAGCACATGTTTGGATGGGGAACAAGGCCCGGAAAAGAGAAAAAGTACTATAAAAGCCCATTCTGACCGACGTGTTCTCGAACGATCCTTGGCAAAATGCCAATGGTACCTGTTTCGAGAAAAACAATATTCTCCCTATTCTCCCTTCCAGCATCCAATTTTAAATAGTTTTAATGAGATTATACAGATCGATACAGGAATAAATAATACCTATTATGGTCAAATTTATCAACAATTAAATTTTTGACGTTTCTGCTACTGAAATGTTTGGGCCATGGTGATCCGAAGCAAAGGACCTCCCTCGTCTCTGAAACTGAGGTACCGCTATAGGATATCACAGATGATTCCAGTGCTACAGAACATCTCCACTCCAGCAGGGCACCGGTATCGCTATCCAGAGAGAGAATGCTGCAAGTCGGCTTTCTCTCCTTCCTGGGAAGGTATATTTTATTTTTAATTCTCATTCTGATAATAATTTGTTTCCTCTGCCTAGATCATTTAATATAAAAAAGATTCAGTCAGAGGTTCCATTCAATTTGTTTCTAGCATTACACAGACGATGTGCGTGGAACACTTCTCACAATGAGCTTTTAGCTCTACTCTTCCATCGACAAATTCTAGACCTAGCACCTAGTACCCTGGTAACCACAGCGGTACAAGCCCGCAGGATCACTGCAGTTGACATTGATGCAGCAGAAGTGACTGGTTAGTGAACCAGAATTTTTTTTTTTTTTTAACTGGTGAAGTGGGCCAGGGTTATACCACTATAAATTCCAAGGGAGGTAATAGATTGCCTGAAGCTCCTCAATGACAGGATATATTTCCTTCTAACTTAACTTCAACCATTCACATCTTTAATTCCAAACATGTCTAGGATACCTTTTTACTGTTACTAGCACTAATTAAAATTAATGATAATTCTGGTTACTTCTACATTTATTATGAGCGATTAACTAACACAGTAATTGTTACGAAAGCTGAGAGGGTGTGGGCCAGCAGCTAACTGTTGAGGCAATGAGGAAGTTGGCCCAACTCCTCTGAACATTCTGGAACCACCCAACAACAGTTACAAATTACTACAGCTATTAATTGGATATTAAAATAAATTTTATTTGAACTGTGGCTTCAGTTACAGTGTGGTATCACGTTATGGGTCGAGCCCCTTCGCAGAAAGCCATTGCAGCTGAATATTACTCGACAATAAGCGAGCCAAATTGAAAGTGAATTGGGAAAGCGAAAGGTTAAGGGTGGGGACCTGAAAAAATCTCATTTGCGATAAATGTTAATTTTTGTATCTTGTACTGAATCCAAGCCCACGGTAATTCTAATGGGGAATAAAATCATTTTTATGCATAAATAGAAGTGCAATAAAATGTGAATTGTACCCAAAATAGGAAATTAGTATGAATATGCAATTTTGGTGCGAATTCTGCAAAAATGTGCTATTTTACTGGCAAAAACATATGAAATACTCAAAATATGATGCATAAATCTTTCGACCGTTCCGACCGATTGCTGCTTGCTGACTTTAATCGTTATTTACAATGGGAATAGCAAGGGGAATAAGATCTGTATCGATTATTATCGAAATGCAAATCGAGTGTCACGAAAATAACAAGATAGACGCAGCGTTGTTTTCCTGTTGTTCAAAATTGAAACTAGTGAAGAGTAGAAAGTCGAGTGATCGTTTAGGTTATGGGGCGCACGAAAGGGCTCAGCAATATGCAAAGGATGGATTACATGCCACAGATTCAGTGACAGTGTTTTGCAAGTATTGCAATTGCCGAGTTGGATGGGAAAAAAGATAGCATTGTGAAACATGTTAAATCTGAAAAACACATGGGTAAGCGACATGATAACGAAAGTTCAACTCTTGCTGCTAGTACGTCTCAAAGAAAGCAATCTTCTGTGCTTACACAGTTAAATAGTTGTAAATGATTAAAAATTTCCAGAGATAACTTCCCGAAATGCACAGCTGAAGTATTTGCCAAAGCAAATATACCTCTGGAAAAGCTGGAAAGCAAAAATCTGAGAGCCTGGATTACTGAGTTTTCAAATGAAGAGATGCCATGTGTGATAACTCTACGTGAAGTATATTTACCAGGTAAGTTTCAATTTCATTGATCGGGTACGGTTTACATATTACGACATCGAAACCACGCGCAAAACTGAAGGATACCAAATTCGAGTGCAATTTCCATTCACAATTAAGTATTTATTTATTTTCCACCTAGTCGATACAGTGATTGCTTAAGGCAATTTAATGGTTAAAAGTGGTACATGTTTCGTATATTATCAACATCTTCAACCACATAACACTGTTTAGATGAAAAATATATAAATTGACAAAGTAATGCTTTAGAGGAAGTATCCTTAAAATTAACATAAGATTGACAACATTAAAACAAACACATAACTCAAGAGAAAATATATAAATTATTTCTACAATTGAAAGCAGTCGTCAAGGAAACACTTGTACAATATTCCATAGAGAATATGTCCTAATGAATATTCTTTTCTTAATAATTCATGAAAAAAGGTCAATTTATAAATGAAAAATTATACTATTTATAACTAATTGTCGAAATGAAGAAATCCAGATATCACAGTGTGGCTCTTATTATTAATGCACATGAAAATAGAACTAATTCCTAGTTGTCAATTCTTATTAAGCCTGCTTTCCTTTGGAACAGTAACTCCTGTCATTCTTTCAAAGTTTTGTGTCTGGTGTAATACTGATGATGCGTTCTTCCTTGCTCTTGCACCTGAGGAGGTGGAGGAGCGGGGGATATAGGTGTGTCAAGAATCTCCTTGCTGTCACCTATAGCTTCAACTGAGGAGGAATAAGTTGTAAGGCTATCTGTATGTGGAGAAATTCCAATTCTTTTGTCGTGATCTTTGTCGAGCATTTTCAAATATACTAGAATTTGATAATATAATGGAAAAAATGATAACCTTAATGAGGCTGTAGAATATAAGAATCCAGCACTTATATATATCGGCCTATTTCGGTGTTGTTCAAAAAGAAGGAAATCTGTTGGCTGTGTGCTTCACATGTATTTCAAAGTACAGAATACGTTTTCGGGCATTGCCCCTTTTAAGATGTTTCCTGTTAAAGAATTTTTTTTTTTTTTTTTGGTCCCTTTGAAAACTTCTTAACAGAGTTTCACTGTATCTCAGAATAATCTCTTCTTGCAATGATAACAATTTCTAGAGGAAGGGTTTGAGAAAATGGATGCATGAAATAAGAAAATACTAAGTTCTGCCCATTTTGAAATGTAACCATTTTGGATTATAAGAAATAGGTATATGAGAACGTGAAAAGCACAAGTACTGTAAGTGGTACTCAAGAAATATCACGTAGAAGTTGTAAACAGTTTAAAATATAAGAAATTGAACTAGTCTGAACCAGATACAAAGTGGCAGAGTGTTGTGGAATAAGGGAAGCACAACCATTCTTGTAAAAAGAGATCAATAAAGTCTTGAAGCAGGAAGTAGCTACCATTAAGTCTGCGCAGTGCTTGTCTCATGGCCAGCGAACAGTCCTCTCCCTGGCCCACCACACCTCCGAACCAGGACCAGCCTGCCTCGTTCGTGGAGACCATGGGGAAGTCTGGAAGTGGCACATCCTCCCTGATCACATCCAGAGGTTCTGAGGAGCAGGGTATGTCTGTTAGGTCCAGAGACAAATGTTCAGCCTGTTCCTCTATAGAATCCTCATCACCATCGCCGCGCCCAACCAACTTGTCCTCTGTTACATCCTCGTCCAAGTCACTGATCAGCTCTCGCCACGTCTTCACCGGCAAACCGGCCACACGCTCGCTCATTGTTGACTCACTGTACACATTCTGCAAGAAAAGTAAACAATTTCAAAATTGTATACAACTGCATGTTCACAGACCTGAAAAGTGAAGTGATTCAGAGATGGATATGGAGGAACAAGAGTTAGAGAAACCTGATTTGTAAGAGAGGCGACAAAAAAAACACCAACTGTCCAGTGCAGACTATTTTGAAGTATACTACATTTTAGAGTGGTGTGTATTTTCAAAGAAACTACAAAAACTGACCATTATACCCAATAGATATACCGTATTTCTCAGAATCCAAGGCTCCCACTTTTTCCTTCAACAAATTAAATCAGACTTAAAAAGTGCTTTGTGAAAACATATGAATGCCTTTCTTGTACAGTACGCAGTTTTTAGACTATCTTTGATTTCACACCAATGCTGAACATTGGCTTTAGTTATGCTGTATCTTCTTGCGGCTGCACAGTTATTCTTTATTTCCGTGAGTTTCATAACCATTAAATTAAATTGGCATCATATCGAACATGTTGAAAATTTGCCGGCAATACCTGTTCCACATCTCTACAATACGACAATCCATCAAGAAATTTTTCCTGTTGACTCTAAAACCGCTATGTCAGGTACAACCGGCTGCCGCTAGACGCACGGGTGGCTTCAGCAGCTAGCAATGTATAATGAAGGTTAATGAGTTTATTGCACCGTGATATGGCCATTCCGCCCTTGCATTTTTTTCACACACATACCCCACAATTTCATCTTCGACTTCATTAAAGCATCCTTGTTGTGGGCCCACTGAATGCATTTGTTTTTACATTACGCATTTTTAAGTTATCTTTTTCTCCATGCTAACACGGAACATTGGCTTTAGTTATACCATATTTTCTTGCCGTTGCACAATTATTCTTCATTTTCGTGTGTTTAATAAGCATTAACTTAAAAATGGCATCATAATATTGACGAGAACCTGTTGAAAATTTGTCAGCCACACCTGTTCCACATATCCTTACAATAAGACAATCAAACACGAAAATGTTTCTGCTGTCTGTAAAAGTGTTAATTTTACTAAGTGTCAGGTACAGTAGACGCGTTATAACTCTGCCACTGAGTAGCTGTGATCTTTCTAAGAATTCAAAGGCTCGCATGTTATGATGTCATTCTGCAGATATGAGAAACGTTTTTGTAGAGGCTAATACAGGGACATTTTTTATCTACTCAGGGGATTGTCGCTTGCGCTGCGAATCTGTCTTCCGCCAAGTAGAATGCCGTTCTCTCTTCACTATTTCCCGAGAACCAGTGACGTTATGCAGAGGCACTGTTCAACTAGTTGCCGCGGCTAGCGATATAGCCTATAAGTCTAATAAAGACGTGTGTGAAGGGAAGCAGCATGGTTACCGCGGTAGCTGCCAGTGGTGTTCAGTACTGTTAGGTTGCGAATGCAAGACGACCCTTGATATTTTACATGAGATTCTGAGAAAAAAACGCAGCCTGGGATTTGGAGAAATATGGTACTTTCGCTGCAGCTTCTGAATTAAAAGCTGTGTCTTTAGCACCCAGAGAATATAATGTGCAAGCTAATATGGTCATGTATTGACACAACCACAAAGAGAAACTGCAATACGACAGTTCTGATGCTACTGATACTTTTCAATAAGACATCAAGGATAAGTGGTTTTTTAATATATTCTTAATGATTTTTGGTTATGTTTGCATATTTACGTTATGTCGAGTTGAAACCTTTCAAGACCAATTCTTTCTTTTATTGTGGTGTTTTCCTATGGCATTTCTATAAACTTTATATTCTTTTTCAAGACTGATCAAGGTCGACTAATGAAATGGCATATTTTGCTTTAAGCGAAGAAATGTTTCCCAAAATTTACGGGGAAAATTGGGGTCGATCCATTACGCCGCAGCTTATCTTACGTGATAAATATGTTATGTAGGCCTAAAAGTTATATGTTCACCACCCAAAAATGGGAGGTCCCCACACACTGGATCTTCTGTGACTGTAAACATGGGGGGGAGGGAAAAAAAATTCTCAAAAGATGCTAATAATAATCATGCATACAGAGTATATTTTTGTATGGTTATTACTAGAAGGACAACTTTCTCCAGGTCATGAGTACAGTTGGAAAACCTCAAAAACCCTAACAGATTTTGAACACAAGTGGAAAGATGCAGCGGAAATTTGCAGAAACGGGGATGTCTGGGGATTATTGATACTGTATTATGTACATGAGGCCCTCTGCCTTAATGTACGGTACGGATGTGGCTCTGCAAGCATCACAGTACTGGACGATGTAGTGTCATTCAGAGTTTTACTGTTAGATTTGCATTGTACTTTATGTTGTTTACTGTTTCTGTTTTATGCTTCCATACTGCAATGTCCTGATACAAATAAGTAAAGTAAAAAGTATGGGACAATTCAGCCTTTGATAATGTCCGAGTTAAGTGTGACGTTCCATTGCACAAACAAGATTCAGCCGGTGTTTAGCTAGACGTCGTTTAAGTTTCAATATTGGTTCAAAAATTAAAATAGAAATATTTTTCATGCAACTCTCTAGTCGCGACCAATGAAATTGGTTGGTGCGCTCACCAAACGTTGGTCAGCTGGTGTATTCCTACACATTACTCAAATATGGCTGCACATGAGCATGACTTGGCGACAGCCAAGAATATCGCTTTTGATGAAAATGAAATCTGATAAAATTATCAAGAGTAAAGCATCATCGCCATAAGACCTATCTGTGTTGGTGCAACATAAAGCGACACGCCACTGTACAAGGAAGTGTAACTTTGATTATAGTGTTGTTACAGTGAGTGTAATCAAATACAGTAGAGACAATACGCGACACTGAGCGAGATATCGAGGGACAGCTATTGGAGCTCACTCTAGCGGATAGACCTGAACAGTACTGATTCTCTCATAAGAGCACGTGTATTTTTGTGTTAAGTTTTTGGTGTTATTTATGCGTTTTCAGTGAGTTGACATAAATAAATAGTAGTGTGTGTCATTCCTTGATATCTCCTCTCAACATGAGGGGAAAGGTATGTGATGTGTTTGGCTGCAGTAATTACGAAGTAGAGAAAAATGCGCGGATCGTTCTTCAGGTTCCCTCGTGACAAGAACATGTAAGTAATATTGTGTTTGCATACATATTCTTCCAGTGACAGAGATTTTTATAGTACTTCATAATCTTCTGACCTGCTCGACCCATATTTTAACTGGCATAAAATTGAATAGGCATATTTTATTCTATAGTGCAGCAGTTAACCTTCAATACCGATGTGTTGTTGTAGGTGTGATCTGTAGGTTTTGAAATGTCAAAGAAGCGATTTGGATAAGGTGTACAAGAAAGAAGGGACGTTACGCTTATATAAGAATTTTAAGATGTGTTCAGATCATTTCCAGGCCAGCGACTTTAGAAATCCTCGACAATACAGCCAAGGGTATGTTACATTTTTGCTCTAATTGTACGTAAATATTCCTTAAAGCATCACTATCGACAACATTTTCGTACTTTTCTTTCTTTATCCCTCTTCTCAGATTAAAGCCAGGATTTTATAGATTATCTTTCTGTTAGTAGGCTTCATGTTAGGAGGAAAATTGTCCAGCTATTAACTGTTAATTCGCCGGGCTGAGTGGCCCAGACAGTTAAGGCGCTGGCCTTCTGACTCCAACTTGGCAGGTTTGATCCTGGCTCAGTCCGATGGTATTTGAAGGTGCTCAAATACGTCAGCCTCGTGTCGGTAGATTTATTGGCACGTAAAAGATCTCTTGCGGGACTAAAGTCTGGCACCTCAGCGTCTCCGAAAACCGTAAAAGAGTAGTTAGTGGGACGTAAAACAAAAAACATTATTATTATTATTATTAAATGTTAATCCATTGCATCATATGTGTAACGAATATCTTTCTGTTAGTAGGCTTCATGTTAAGAGGAAAATTGTCCAGCTATTAAATGTTAATTCATTGCATCATATGTGTAAGAAGTGTGCCGATATTTTTATTGACAAGTGCCTTAATGTGATGATACAATGTTTTTAAATGAGAAAAAAGACAAATCCAACCGTAAGAGTTGAGGCAGGAATGCTAAAGCTAAAAAAGTAATGCATAAATGAAAGATCAAGCCATTTCACACCAGTCCATTTCACTTCTTGTTTATATGTCTAATTTCAGTCTTTGAATAATAACCTTTTAAATAATTCTTCATTCATTTATCCAGAATTGCTTTAGCAACTTTGAAGTTAATATCTCAATAACACTTTCTTTCTAGACGTAATTTATTTATCCATTTCCGTATATACATTTCCATTGATATTTGAATTTAGCACGATTTGTTCAGGTCAAGTAACTAGGAGCGCCACCGTCGAATTGTCTCCCATTTTAGCAAGGCTAAATCCGTAAGTGTCGTGTATTATCTCTACTGTATTTGGTGCAATCTAAACAGATTCTGCAAAGGGAAGATGACTCTGATAAGCAAATGAGTTGTATGGGTCATATAGATGTAGCTTGCATTCTAGAGATCATACATTTGAAACGCACCATCGGAAGCCTTGAAGATTGTTTCTCGTAGTTCCTCCATTTTTACATCAGGTAAATACTACGGCTGTTATTATGCCCCCAGCTCTTCCTTCCCAGTCCTTGCCTTTTGCTATTCCATGGTTGCCAAAAACTTACCTGAATTAGCGCGACAATTATTTGCAACTCTCCCACACACGCACGACCTACTGTTTAGTGTCACTATTATGTGTCCTCACTTGGTAATAAATATAATAACTTAATCCCTCTCGGCTGATGTATGTGACAAGTTATTGCGATACAGATGTAGTCGAAGTGACTATTATTCTGGGGAAATTATACCAAATATAATACAATATATCAGCTGGCAAGAGTTGTGGTCAAGTTGACAGTTACCGGACTGTCCCTCGAGTTATATGTTTCATGGTACATAACCTCTGATTGTGATTCACTTCTAAAATTTGAGATTAAACAGTGTTTTCAACAGTTTTTAAATATGGTCGGTTGAACATCAGCTTTAGGCAGTGTCTAAGTGATAAATAATGTCTTTGCATAAACATCATTTACATACCGTTTCTGCAATCGGCCCATTGTCTTTGCAATGTGGCAACCATACTTAGACATTGTTTAACCACAAACATTGTCGATATAACAGATTAATCGAAAAATCCAATTAACCGATCAACGTGCTTTACTGTAGGATGCTAATTAGTTTATTAATAACACAGTAGAACCTCGATAATTCGAAATTGGTTAATTCAAAATCCCGCCTAATTCGAAGAAGCTCTCGTTCCCGGAAACACGAGATATGGTTTTGCATGTTATTCAAATTGTTTAATTCAAAATATGGATAAGTTAATTCGTAATTCGAAGTACAATGTCGGTCCCATTACCGAAATTCAGACTTTTAATTCGAAACTGCCTTTACATTTTAAAACAGTAGTATGTTACAGGGAAATTTAAATTCAAAGTTTATCCGCGTCATGGTAGAACGCGTGTTCCGGAACGTGGAGGGGTACTTTCCGCATTTACACTGACTTCGGAGTGTTTTTTTTTTTTGTTTACAGTGTGCTTCATAATTGATCATTTGAATGAAATCGGAATTCTGTTGTATTCAACCTTTTAAGGAACGCCGTACTATCACGCAGCAGGCAGTGTGCAGAAAAACAGAATCCACGAACACTGGCTATGCCGACAGTTGACGAAAAAGCGTGGTTCATATAATCAATTCGTAGACACCGAACAATATTGTCATTACATGTTATAATTCTCATGTTTAGGTCCGTATTGAAATGTACAATGAAGTCAAATAAATATTAAAGTTTATTTATTCCACCTGTTCAAATAAAAAACTTTAATATTTAATTGACTTCAATATTGTCATTGCCGATGAAACTGCATTGCTTTCTTTTAATGCCGAGCAAAAAATGGTCTTATGGTTTTAAAGGAGAAAGTGCCAGCCGCAGAATCGTACAAGAGTGGGCCTCATTGTACTGTGTTGCAATGCACATGGAAGCAAGAAAATTTATCCCCTCATCATAGGAAAGCCACAATGTTTTAAGGGTGTCTGGCACTTTCTGTACAAGTACGAGGCATCTAAACTGCATACAGTACAATAATCCAATGAATAAAGCACTTGCACAGGGGAGCCAGCATAGATTTCTCCCCGCCTTTGAATCGTGCTTTTTTTTCTTTGTTTCATTGCGTGAGGTTATGCTTGTCAGTGAGTTATCCAAGTGCATTATTTGAATACTGTAATTGCACCTTCTTAGATACATTTTGGAAATAGATTTTTTCATGGCATTTGAAAGGTTTAAACTGTGAATCAAGGTTAACTGCATGCAGTAACGGGCCTTAGAACATTTTATAATGCGGCAAGGGCTGGCACTTCTGAATTTTGAATTGGCAGTTAATTTGAAATCACGTAATTCGAAGTCCAATTTTTGAGTTCCAATGACTTCGAATTAACGAGGTTTTACTGTATTACCTATTCAATACATTAAAATTCTTACCAATTAGGAATTTATCATTATTACCATAAGAATGTGAGACATGTTTCACCTTTCATAGAAGGCATCATCAGTCACTGTACCTCGTCAAGGTTAAATCAGGTACTTGATTTATATTTAAATTACAATTACTAAGAATTAATATTAACATACCGTATTTACTCGCGTATTAGACCCCTTTTTTCCCCACTTTTACAGCCAAAAATAATGAAGGGGGGTCCAATATGCGATAACGTCAAAATTTTGTGCAGCAAACACATGACTTCTAGGTTATAAAGAGCTATAAATTGTACGTGTAAACATTCTATACTATTATTTAACAAACTTTAAATGTATTTAAGTTATACTGGCTATTTTCATCGGAAGGCAGTATTTCTAAACATAAAAAGACAAAAAATGGTGAACACGACTTTTAGGCCTACGGTACATATAAAAGTCCGTTTTAGTTACTCATATCACGTCATTCGTTAAATCTCATTAATTCCTCTGGTGAGGTTGACGTCAGGAAGGGCATACGGCCGTAAAAACTCGCTACGAAGATTCGTCTCACTTCATACTCGATCCCATAGAAGAAAGGGATAAGGGTATTCTTCTTCTTCTTCTTCTTCTTGAAAGGTGTGGTTGGACTCATGTGTTATCGTCCAGTCACGAAAACGGATAAGGGTATCGTGTTATCATATAATTAAATATTGATGCAAAAGAACTTGATGGCCAGTCATTTGTCTCTGTCAGTTCAGCAGAAGGCCTACCACACGATCACTGCTTTCATTTGAATTATCGCCTTGCGCCGCCAACTTCCCTGCCTTGCTACCGGCGTGTCGGCTTCTAAGTGACATTATCTTCACTGCTATCTCTCATCAGTTGCGTCAGCCATGCTTCATTGTTCATTCTCTTTGAGCCATGCACTGCAATCAAGAGCACACGAGGTCCCGTCTTTTTGAACCTTTCAAAAATAATTTCGTTCCCGACTATAGAGTCTAAACAGTGTAAATCTATTCCCAGATGGTCTCTGATATTCGCAGTTGGTGTATATGCAGCAGAAGCCTCTCCTTCCGAATAAAGTCGTGCTGTAGAAGGCATGCCAAACCATCAGCTGATAACTAGCGTATGTTATGAGTTGTACTTCCGAATGTAATACATAGTAACTGGAAACATTCTTTTGATAACTGCGGCTGTTGAAACACAGACCCTTATTTTTAAGTATATTTCATGCTTGTTCTCTACATTTATCACATCAGCATTTGCGTAAACAGCTGTCCATGAGATAAGACAGACCACATTGTTTAGGTTAGGTATCGTATATTATCGCCCTGATAGTGCCAAAAGTTCGATGAAAAAAAAAATAACAGGAAAATATGCCGTATTTATGGATATCTACAGGTGTGGCGGTAATGCGTTTTATTATCATAATGTTTAATTTTGTACGTTCGTTGTCTCTTTTTTTATTAACGTATACCCGGGCATGTATTGTTTGGCGTCTCCAAAAACGGACTGCAAATAAACGCAGAAAAGACAGTACACATGGTCTTCAGGAAAGGAGGACGCCTATCTGCAAGGGACAAGATTTACCTCAAACATGAACCTCTACAAACTACGAACAGCTTCAAATATCTGGGCGTAATGGTCCAGACAACAGCACACTCATTCAGAATTCACACAACACAACGAGCAGCTGCCGCAACCAAAGCCATCTACGACATCATGCCATTAAGACAACTTTCCCTGGAAACAGCTATAGCCCTCTTTGAAGCCAAAATCGTTCCTATTCTAACATACGGAATAGAGATAACATGGGAAAAGTTAAGCTATAAAGACCTAATACGAATGGAAAAAGTGAAAGCCAGATTCTTGAAAGCAGCCCTCGGAATTTCAAAGTACACCAAGTCAAGACTAGCGTACGAACTCGCGAGAGAAACATTTCTAATAGAGGACCTGAGATGGAAATTCAATCTGCCCTGTACAGAGAACTGGAAGAAACTGCGGTTAGAGAGGGAGAAGAAAAAGAAGGAGATATGGCCAGAGTTCTACTCTTCAGAGGCCATGATGAACAGAGCATGGACCGGCACAAACCAGGAGCTGAGACATTTTGTAAATTCCATGGCAGTCCATGGCTACCATCACAAAATATGTAGGTCGAAGACATACCACGACCCGGACTCGATGTGCATATGTGAACTCTGTGATAAACATTGTGACCGATATCATGTACTGTCGTGTAAAAATCGTGTGAAATCAATCATAGACCTCTGTATTGATTAATTATCCTAATACTGAACAACTTGTGCGCAATAAAGTTTATATATATAAAATCGTTTAAAGTACGTGGGGACATAAAATTATTATTATTTGTTAGGTACGTTGGCGAGTAAAACAATCGTTTTAGTTGAATAGCTTTTATCACGTTTTAAACTTACTTCTCTCCAAATATTTACCTATATTGGCCCGAGTTACGAGATGTTAAACGACCACTTTGTTAATGATCTCGCCTGCTGTATAAATAGCAACAACCGCGAATATTTCTCAACTAAAGTAAACTCGTTTCCTCATCCCGAGGTGGCACAGCTCTTTTTAGACACACCACCAGTGGAGGGGAGTTACATGTACCGCTTTTACCGCATATCAACCTTCCTGCCATTCGTGAATCTCTGGCAGTACAGTACCGGGAATCGAAGTCAGACCCCGGAAAACAGGAACTTCTTGTGCTAACTATTACGCTGGCGGACATTATTAACTACAAAACACAGACATATAGCATGACTGATGCATGCTCGCAATGTGCGGGTCGGACACGAAGCTAGGCCTATTCATCTATCTGTGCGACGTCATCAGAGCTGCAGTAGACCTACGCTAAAGAGGTGGACATTTCTTAACTACGAAACACAGATGTAACACATGGATTTGACGCGTTTTTCATTGCGTAGGTCGTACGGACGAAACTATTCACAAATTTGTGCAATGTCATCAGTGCTGCAATAAGACTTGTATCCGCTTCGAAGCGGAATCGTCATCGTTCTCTGACGAATTACGTTGGGGGTCTTATAGGCCAGATTTATTTTTTTCATTTTCTTCGTCTCGAAAAGCCAGGGGAGGTCTAATACGCGAGGGGGTCTAATACACGAGTAAATACGGTATTTACAGTAGGAGCAGGGCAAATAACAGCGTCCATCAGCAGAGGCCCGACTTTAAATTCTGACACTACACTATTTGAAATGTTAGGAAATGTAATTACAAAGATTTATATTAACATATTTATATGGGAGCAGTCTAAGGAAAAAGATACAAGTAATCGGCACCAATGCGTAGGTGCTCTTTGACTGAGGAGATGAAAACTACCAAAGACATTGATAGATGCAGATACACTTGGGAAGGGATGAATATGTTTAAGATGATATGGAAGACTACTTGGGAGTTACAGCTCACTGGATGGATTCAAATTGGGAATATCATAATTCAACATAACAGGTTAAACATGTTAGAGGAAACCACAATGCCATTAACTTCACAGAAGAGTTTGAAGACGTAGTTCGTAAATGGGGTTTGTTAGGCAGAGTTGTCACTGTTTCCAGTGACAATGCAAGAAATATTGTTCTAGGAGTTGAGAGAGCAAAATACAACAATTTTTGGCATGCAGCCCACATTCTAGAATTTATTAAGTTTAAATAAATAAATCAAAGTACAGGGTGCAAGGTGGCAGAATGCCATTAATTGCAAAGAACTTTAACTCACATCTTTCTTCACAAGATGGAACTTCTTGAAGTTCAAGTAGCCGACAGGTGCTATGGCGTCATCAGAATGTATCACAGTCTCCCATTCCTCACTGGAATAAGAACGAAAGAAAAGGTCACCACAAATTACCAAACTAGCAAAACACGTGTTCATCATGGATTCTGTTTCTCGAGACATACTTACATGACAATAGTCTTGATAAACAATGGACAATCGAGAGTAAAAGTCTCATACTCTCCACCCTCGCCACAAATATTTAATCCGTATTTTTCTTTCTGGAAAGGAATTTTAACATCAAGGAAACAAACACAGGATTAAGTCCTGCCTCTACAACTCACTCACTATCTTGATGTTCAAAACTTAATTCCATTTGTCAAATAACAGTTCACAATTTTAAAATGAGTACAACAACATACCTTGATCATACTGTTGTACCTTTTAAAAAAAAAAAAAAAAAAAAAAAAAAAAACTTTTATATTAGACACGATCCCAAAACCCAGTTTAATTTCTTTTTGACACCGAGTGGACAACATTCTGACAGACAAGGATGTGATGAAGAAAGCCAAGTTAGAAGACGTGGAGGGTGAAGATCTTCCTGCTGGACAAGTGTAGCTGCTTCTGATGTAACAGACAGTGATAACAAAAACTATGGTAAAACAATTCAGAAGATCAGAATTATTTTTATTAGTGCCAGGAATTTAATAATCATAACAAAAAATTTTGGAAACTGGAACACTTGTGAAAGTGTTACGTAATTAAGGAAACAATGTAAAGAAATTGTAACAAAAGAACGTACAGTAAAAACTGGTTTATACATAATTAAAGGGGAACAATCTGAACTACTTATAATTCAGTTAATGTTTAAAAAAATCTTCTTAGAGAATAATAATATCTTACAAAAACGTTACTTAAGGAGGATTTTAAATGTATGTTAACTCTGACGCTTATAATGGACCTTCGTTTTTTCACTGTGATACTTTTCTGCTTACAATGAAGTTTCGCTGTGACGGTATGAGTGGTGCTGAGCATAGGGTCGGTCGTGATGTAGGCCCAGCCTCACAAGCACTGCCACTGTTCTTTGCGTTTTCCCTCAAACTAGATAACTTTCAGTGGAGTTATTGGACGAGCCTTCGGGCTGTAAACTTAATACAGAGACTCTTGACTGAAAAACACCACCGTACTCATAAATATTCACACAAAAAAATGTACAATGAAACAGGACATCATAATATGTGGGTTATCCTCCATTTCTAAAATAATTTGCCTTTGCTTCTTGAGAGATATACTCGGAAAAGCTCTTCAGTGCTAGAAATTCCGGTTGACTCTTTGATGTTTCTTACCCACGATGTTCTCCCACTCCCAATACCACTTCAACCCTCAATTTTGCCATCTAATAACCGCTGTAAGATCTGGTAGTGGCCATTCCTTAGTGTGTGACTGAAGTAAGAGATCTTTCTGCATATGATTGCAGTCATGAATTCTCTGTTAGCATTCACCCAGATGAGCACATTCTCATTTGTTAGCCAAACATTTCGAAGGCTTCTAGGCATTTAACTGAGGTGTTCTTGAGAGTCCATGTTTCTGCCTTACTCTTAGATTTATGTTGTCATGACAAAACAAGAACAATTTTGTGAAGGCATTCCTTGCCATTGCCATCCTCTGTCCGATTTCATTCTCAGGATGTACCTCCCAGGTATTTGAAAACTTTTGGAATATGAAAAGAAAAAAGAAAGATAAATACATATAGACTATGCAGGCATAGTTTCAGTCTGAGAAGTAATTCATTGACAGAGTCAAGAAAGCAACAATTTCCTTTCCTTTAAAACTGAATTGTTAAGAAAAATAGTGAATCAAACTAAAAGGAACAGTTACTCTAAACAGTGTACAGAAAAGAGCCGGGCCCCGTGGTGTAGGGGTAGCATGCCTGCCTCTTACCTGAAGACCCCGGGTTTGATTCCCGGCCAGATCAGGGATTTTTACCTGCACGTGAGGGCTGGTTTCGAGGTCCACTCAGTGCACATGATTACAACTGAGGAGCTATCTGACGGTGAGATGGCGGCCTTAATCTAGAAAGCCAAGAATAATGACCAAGAGGATCGGTCGTACCGACCACATGACACCTCATAATCTGTGGGCCTTCGGGGCTGTTGCGCCATGGGGGGAGGGGGGCTGTTTTTAAAGAAAAGGGACTGAACACATGTTTTTCAACAATCGTGTCTTAGATATGAAACTCTGCTACATAAAGTCTGCTACCGCCACAAAACCTCAATTCTGCTATGATTGGGAATGCTGCTCCATACTTCTGAGGAACAAACTGATGCCACAAAGCTTAAGGAGAACATTTACAAGATGGCTGTCAGACTTGCCCTCACATATGGCACTGAATGCTGTGCAAGGCAGAAGAAGAATGACCAGCAAATACGCAGCACAGAGATGAGAATGCAGTGGTGGTCTGTGGGTGTTACTCTGACCGAACTTCGATGTCACTGCTATGGGCACATCAAACGACGGGATGAAGATCATTCCGCACAGAAAGTTCTTGCCATCGCTGCTGCAAGGAAAGGTTACGGACACCCAAGAGCAAAGTGGTGGTGAACAGCTGAAACCACCTTAAGGAGCAAGGACACCCCTGTGGCCCAGATACACAAGTGGAGAGAATACTTTCTACGGATCAAGCGATACTCGGCAGTGTCCACAGTGCAGGCACATGTAAAGCCAGCAAAAGAAGATATCTGAGGAACTTCACTTCTGCTGCCTGAATACTGTTGTCCTCTCTCAAGGTTGCGGTCCAAGTCTCAGCTGAATAATTCAAGATCAACATAAAATAAGCCTTGTAAAAGATTTTCTTACAATTTTACTTGAGATATCTTCCTTCTATATCAAGTCTTTGCATTCAAGCACAGCTAGTGCAGTTGTAACACTGCTGTCTTCTCTTTCAGTCAGTTCTGCTCTGCAGCGTACTGCGATCTGACAAGAGGAATGGAATGATATGTACAAGTCAACCTTCAGGTTGAAAATATCTTTCTTCTTCAACCCTAGTTCTGCTACGTTGCATGGTCACTTCTCCTCCATTTCATCCATTCATAAATATGATCCACCCCTTCCAGATACAGCTGTGCGGCAACATTTCTCAATACTTTCTTGGGTATCTATTTTTCAGTGGCATCCCAGTCACTAATCTCTTTTCTACACAACTGTCACCTTACCTCATTACGTGACCAAACCGGTGTAGTCGAGGCTCACATGTCACTTGGAAGTTATCCCTTGCTAAATCATTCCTTATTCGATGCTATTTTTGTCGCTCCTCGAGACCATCTTAGCATTCTCACTGCCATGATCGCTTAGTTTCCTTTCCAGCATTTTGGTCACAGTCACCGTTTCTAACAAACATGTAAGCCTATAATAAATACAGAGAGGCCTGGTGCAGGTCTATTGGGCGACCTGCATGTCTTTGAAGATGAGGCCCCACCTAGGATGATTTCTAATGCTGAACATGCCACACACACCCAGCCCCCGAGCCACTGGAATTAACCAATGAAGGTTAAAATCCCCGACTCGGTCGGGAATCAAACCCGGAACTCTCTGGACCAAAGACCATGGAGCCGGACATGTAAGCCTATAGAGGCACCACACGACACACCTGCTCCTGGCGGACAGAACTCTTCTGTTCACTCCTGTACTGGCATAAAGCTGCCTGCTGCTGGTAGGGTCTCTGTCGTCGGTAACACATATATTCTGTTTCATATCTCTACAATCTAGTGCTCATCTCCACCTTCACCGCATGGCAGAGCACCACATCATATGCAAACATCTTCACCCAGGGAGCCCTTTTATGTATAAATGAGAATTATATTAATATCAATTAAGTATAAATCAGAAACATATTATATATATTATAATGGTGTTTTGCCAGAAGTTCTAAAACTACACTTCATTAAAATTTATTCAGATTTATGTGTATAAACCAGTTTCAACTGTATTACCAAAAGTAAGAGATGACCAAGCAGACAGACCTGTATCAAACATCAAGAATAATGTTGTTCTGAAAAAAATAAAAAAATAAAATAAAAATAAACCCCTCTGATAATATTCAAGAGAGATCACAGGTCTCAGAATTCAGATTGGTACCACTGAATTTCTAACACCATGGTGCTTCTGCAAAGGTATCTACCTCACTCACTTGCCCAACAGGAGAAATCAACGATGGTTGCCACTACTCTCAAACTTCCAAGACAACGTGCACATTAATGAAAACACAAAATCTTCCCAAGGTACAAACAACAGCAGTTCAAAAGACACAGCATAGGCTAATGTGAACTATACAGTCAAAAACATACATGAATTTGAGTCAATAAATGGCTATGCACTGAGAACCTGCCATTAAAGGAAACAGAACGGAAATAGCACATTCAGATGATAAAGAAGTATACAGAATGTAACAAAAGGCAGATGTGAGGATATAAGGAAGCCAAACAACACTTCGGTCTTATTTTATGATTGAAAATAATACTAGAAAAAAACCTATAACCTGTTTTCCAGTCACTGACCAAGTCAGGGATGTAATGAATGAATCATATACAGGCTATTAGTACGACGGGGTCGCCACTCCCAAAGCGATTTATTAATGACTGATAGATGATATGAAATGAGAATGGAGAGTGTTGGTGGAATGAAAGATGACAAGGAAAACCGGAGTACCCGGAGAAAAACTTGTCCCGCCTCTGCATTGTCCAGCACAGATCTAACATGGAGTGACCGGGATTTGAACCACGGTATCCAGCGGTGAGATGGGAAAATAATACTTATGCATGATTAATACAGTGATGTTCAGGAAGACAACTGACACGGCAATTCAGGTCCTATGTTGGATCTGGTTTGACATTACTTTCTCATCACATTTCTAGTAAATTTGCAAGAAAATGGTGGACAGGCTTTACCTTGTATGCAGCAAAACTAATCCAACAAGTGCTTCTGAAATTACCACACAATGGAAAAAATGTCACTATAGGTGTTGTTGACTGACTGACTGTATAAAATTATGTATAGCTTTATTTTCAAAGTGTTAACTGTTAAAATAAATAACTCTGTACATTTCTACCTGATTTCAAATTGGACCCGCAGAGGATGCAAGTGGAAACATATTTGGTCTTCAAAGAGTTAAGAGATGAGGAATCGAGACTGAAAAACGTGTAACTGCGCTTTAGGAACATGAAAGTAAAACAGGCTGACAACAGTCAAGTTATACATTGTATTGTAACAAAAGGATTAACCTACTGACGGGACAATTGTTCGCGCACATCAACTCCCAACTCATCCGATACACAATACAGAATCTAAGGCCTTGTTGACTGTGATTGGCAAATAAAGTGCCCTTGATTTATTCCCTGTTCATTAACCCACGAGGAGTTGCATCACGGTCTTTTAGACCGGACGCATATGTTTTTTATTCTTTCGGAATAGTTTCATGGTAGAAAGCTTCGTCCTTTCCTGTACCTTTCAACGGACTCGTCCACTACACATGTTTATGTTTGCTATTCCCACCTCCATCATCAGCGAGTAGAAACCTTTGTCTGTAAGCCTGGTTGTTTACACTGTGCACGACTCCTGACGTTTGGCGTCTGCGACTTTGTTGTCGGTATAGAAGTGTTTCGGTAGTTTCATGGATATATTTTACTTCAATAATACAATATGTTTGGTACAAAAACTAGTATTTTGTTTCAGGGACATAATGTTCTTTCATAATACGTGTATTGCATTAATTTTTTTTTACAACATGCTTTACATCGCAGGTATTAAGCCGACAATGGAACAGAAAGGGTCCAGGAGTGGGGAGGAATCGGCCATGGCCGTAATTAAGGTACAGCCCAAGCATTTACCTGGTGTGAAAATGGGAAACCATGGAAAGCCATCTTCAAGGCTGTGTTGCATTAAAAACTGTTATTTTGTTTCATGGATATGCTTTCCTTTAATAATACAGCTTGTTTTGCTATAAAAAGCTAGTATTTTATTTTATGGATTTATATATATATACTTTTCTTGGGACCGATGACCTAGATGTTAGGCCCTTCTAAATAACAAGCATCATCAACATCACACTTTTCTTACACAACACAATGCGATTTGCTACAAAAACTGGTATTCTATACTCCTCGGTCAAATCGGCCGTGCGCGATCCATTACGCAACTCTTTTGACGCGACCCCTCGTGGTTGGATCACAATCCATAACCTGTATTTATAAATAATTCACTTTTGAAGTTTGAAGAATTTGGCGCTTTAAAAATGTTTCACTGAGTATAGATGTTCTTCTGAGAAATAAATCTCTACACTTATAAAACATAACTTCCGCCTGTATGCAACTGTGCTCCATTATAACTCCAGAACTGCTGAAAAGATTTTTATGTAGTTTCTGCTACTGCTTAGAGGATCTCCAAGGAAGATTCTGTGAATTAATCACCGAAATGTAATGAAAGAAAGAAAGCCGGAAAAAAAAAAAAAAAAAAACCCTTGGAAGAAACAAAGCAGAGTTTCTTGGACTATGTTAACTAAACTGTTAAAGAAATCCACAAATTAAAAAATGCAAGTGATAAATATCATTATGGATCCGTATTGAAGATACTATACTGTAGGATGCTAATTAGTTTATTGATAATATCACCTAATCAAGACATTAAAATTTTAAACATTTGGGAATTTATCATTTTTACCATATGAATGTGAGACATGTTTCGCCTTTCATAGAAGGCATCTTCAGTTACTGTACCTCCTCAAGGTTGGTATTAACCCAATCGCATCATTTGACGACCCTAGCTCGTTATAGATACTCGTGGCATATGAATCAAATGACGAGCTCTGCTGTACATCAATCCATATAGTTCAGTCAATAACCCACAGACGCCACTTGTATGCATTCTGAGCTGAAGTTTACACATGTGGCTTCGGTTTTTTCCCTTTCACCAGGTTCTCGCACACTTCTGGAACAAGAGATAAGAGAATCTTTTTCACATAATTTCGCTCTTGTCAGTTGCCATCATGGCGTCAAGCAGATATGCTGGTATTGATGAAGAAGGAATCCGGAAGCTAATAGACAGTGTTTTAGAGAGTGATATTGAAGGCAGTGATGTTTGTGACGACGAAACAGACCCTGAAGTCCTTAGTTCGAGTACTAGCGATGCGTATAATAGTTCTGACGACACGGAAAGTGAAGCAAATACCGACGGTGTGCCGAGTCTTTCGAAACGAGCTCGTACCTCGGCACAGACTAACTTGACTGACTGGAACTGGACAAAAAGTGACAATAAACCTGTTGTATATAAGTTTAGTGAATACAGTGGGGTTAGTGAAAATTTATTGAAAAAGTTTGATACGCAGCCACTATCTGAACTCTCAGTTTTTTGTGAATACATGAACCCTTTGTTTGACAATATATCTGTCGAGACAAATTCATATGCAGCAAAACAGTTGAGGAATCCTGACAGAAAAAAGTTGGTTTGAGACTACACCCGACGAAATTAGGGCATATTTTGCGTTAGTTATACTAATGTCACAAGTGCGAAAGTCAAGAACATAGTTATACTGGAGTAAAAACAGGTGTATAAACACTCCTATTTTTCGTGAAACCATGAGCAGGGGAAGATTTATTATAATTTCACGATTTTTACATTTTGTTGACGATGAACAAGTCGATAGTAGTGACAAACTAAGAAAGATTAGGCCTTTAATACAACATTTCTGCTCCAAATTTTCAGAATTATATTTACCTTCACAAGACATTGCTCTAGATGAAAGTCTAATGAAATCCAGAGGCCGCCTTTCATATGTCCAGTGTAATAGGTCTAAACGTTCTAGGTTTGGAAGAAAAATTTACAAAATTTGTGAATCAAGTTCTGGCTACTGTCTCGTCTTTCAAAATTTATGTAGGTGATGATGTAACGGATCCAAGTCTGCCAGCGAGTACAAACGTCGTGCTCAACATGTGTGAACCCTTGTTAGGCCGAGGACATACATTGTTTTTAGGTAACTGGTATTCTTCCCCAGATTTATTCAAAAGGCTACACGACAAGCAGATGAATGTAATTGGAACTGTTAGACAGAACTGAAAAGACATGCCTCGCGATATCAGTAAGACAAAACTAAAACGTGGAGAGTATGAGACGTGGGCTGCCAACAGTATGTTGTGTGTGAAGTGGAAAGATAATGAGGACGTTTGCTTTCTCACCACTAAACACAAATCAGCTGACATGAAAGGAACAGGCAAACTCAGGCGAAGGAGAGGACAAACCCCAAGGGAAGAAGTGATAAAGCCCAAGTGTGGCCTTGAATACCAGAAGGGGATGGGTGGTGTTGACCTTCAGGATCAGGTTACAGCTCTGTTCCCCGTCATGCGAAGCACAGTGAAAGGATATAGGAAAATATTATTTTACCTCCTAGATATGTGTATTTTCAATTCCTTCACTGTGTATCACAAGATCGCTGCTAACAGAAAGACGAGCTACACGGACTTCAGAACTAGCATTGCACAGCAGCTACTAGAGACTGTTCAGTTGCGGGAGTACTCGGTTCGAGGTCGACCTTCAGCGAGCACCACCCCAACCAGATTACAAGCTAAATCATGGGCCCACTTTCCCATGCGTATTTCCCCTACAGAGAAGAAATCAAAAGTCACAAGAAGGTGTGTTGTGTGCTACAGCTGGGGAAAAAGAAGCGAAAGTTGCTGGCAGTGCAAAAAGTGTGGCGTAGCTCTTCACTTAGAAGAATGTTTTGAGGTGTACCACACCCAGCAGACGTACTAAAATAGCGGCATTGGTAAGTTTATTACTTCTTTATCATGCATGCAAATTTTCAGAAAGGAATATTTAATGGTTGGTTTTATATGATTTTCTAAATAATAGTGTGATGACGACGGCCGCAGAGCGGTATTTAAATGTGATTTCTTAGTGAACTCCTATGGTATTTAAATGTGAGGCGAATGGGTTAATATGGTAACAACATATCAGCCGAACCGAGCATTGTTTTTCTCGTTAGAATACTCCTACTGTAATTATGTCCAACTCGTTCGCTGAACGGTCAGCATACTGGCCTTCGGTTCAGAGGGTCCTGGGTTCGATTCCCGGCCGGGTAGGGGATTTTAACCTTAATTGGTTAACTCCAATGGCTCGGGGGCTGGGTGTGTGTGGCGTATTCAACTTTAGAAATCATTCTTTAGGGCCCTCATCTTCACAGACATGCAGGTCGCCTAATAGGCTGTCTACTAAGAAAAGACTTGCACCAGGCCTCTCTGGAGGCCATACGCCATTATTATTACTGTAAATATGTCAATATTAATTCTTAGTAATTATAATTTAAATATAAATCAGGTACTTGATTTAATCGTGAGCAGGTACAGTAACTGAAGATATGTAGATATAAGAAAAGAGCTTTTGAAAGAAAGAGAATCAAAGAACTGGATGAAATGAAGGATAAAAACGAGGCACGAAAGTTTTATGAAAGAACAAAAGACCTTATGAGAGGATTTCAACAAAGAGCTGTTTTCTTCAAGGATAAAGATGGAAACCTTCTGGGTGATAAAAGCAAAGTGCTTGGAAGATGGCAGGAGTATTTTTACGAGTTACTCAATGGAAATAATGAAGATGATAGAGAGGAGGAAAATATAAATGTTGATGGGGAAGAAAGAGAATTGGAAGAGGAATCAGTAAAACAGCCAGACTTAGAAGAGGTCAAAGCTGCACTTAATGCATTAAAGAATAATAGAGCCCCAGGTGAAGATGGAATGGAGACAGAGCTGTTGAGATATGGGGGAGAGGGAATAGAAAAGGCTATTTATGAATTGATTAAGGAGGTTTGGACAAAGGAGGAAATACCCAAGGATTGGACATTGGGTATAATTTACCCAATACATAAAAAGGGAGATAAGGCAGTATGTGGAAATTATCGAGGGATCACCTTGCTGGATGGAACGTATAAGGTTTTTGGTAAGGTACTAGCCTTAAGATTGGAATTATGGATGGAAAGAATATCAGGGGATTACCAAGCAGGCTTTAGAAAACATCGCTCTACTCTGGACCAGATATTTATATTACGACAAGTACTAGAAAAGTTTTATGAATATGACAAACAGCTACATCAGCTGTATGTTAATTTTAAACAGGCATATGACAGTCTAGATAGGGGTAAAATTTACAAGATTATGAAAGAATTTGGAATACCGAGGAAATTGATTAGATTAACAGAAATGACCTTAAAAACAATGGTATGCAAGGTGAGAGTGGAGCAAGATCTGTCAGGGGAGTTTTTAGTGGAGAGAGGACTAAGACAGGGAGACGTACTTTCCACACTGCTTTTTAACCTAGCATTGGAAAAAGTAATCCGTCAATTGCCCATCAACTCAGGGGGAACCATTCTGAACAGATTAGTACAAGTGATAGCATATGCTGATGATGTAGCAATAATTGCAAGAAATGAAAGAGCTCTTGAAGACAGCTACTTAGTATTAGAAGAGAAAGCATGGGACCTAGGACTAGAAGTGAATATAAAACAAAATATATGAAGATGGGAGATACAGAGGGAGTAAGAGGAAGGACCACAGTAAGATTAAATGGGAAGGATTATCAAAGAGTCACATCTTTCAAATATCTAGGCTATATAATAACAGAGGACAATAAAATCTCCGTGAAAATACAGGAGAGGATAACAAGAGGAAACCAATGCTTTTACGCCTTGCAAAATATGTTTAAATACAGGAATGTCAGCAGGAATACAAAAATTAAAATATACACAACAGTACTAAGACCAATAGTTATGTATGGATCAGAATGCTGGGTGATGACCTCCAGAGTGGCTGTTACGGTGAGAAAGATATTTGGTACAGTAAGAGATCAGGATGGGTGGAGAATGAGGACAAATGTAGAATTGCAAGGACTGTTTGGCCAGCCAGATATTGTTACTAAAATTAAGCAGGGAAGAATTAGGTGGGCAGGTCATGTTCAGAGAATGGCAGAAACCTGCACAGTTAAAAAGGTGTTTACAGGAAAACTCGATGGAAGGAGGAGAAGAAGACCCAGGAAAAGATGGATTGATGATGTTGAGGATGACCTTAGAAAGTTAGGAGTTAAACTTTGGAGAAGAAAAGCTGAGGACCGAGATTAATGGAGGCAGGTGATAAAGGAGGCCAAGGACCTAAGAGGACTGTAGCGCCGACCAGTAAGCAAGTAATTAATTAATTATAATTTAAATATAAATCAGGTACCTGATTTAACCTTGAGGAGGTACAGTGCCTGAAGATTCCTTCTATGAAAGGCGAAACATGTCTCACATTCATATGGTAATAATGATAAATTCCTAGTTGATTAAAATTTTAATGTACTGAATAGATGATATTATTAATAAACTAATTAGCATCCTACAATAGGTAAGAATTGTAGAGCAAAGATCCAGAGGCCACATCTCTATACCCACAATAACAGTTTTTTATATTTGTTACGAGAAGAAACCCTGAACCAGGTACAGGAAGAGCTTATCACTGCCTGATATCTCCAAACTGTGTCTGTAAGAAAGTTCACAAGACCACATACGTGTCTTTTAAATGCAGCCCACATGAACAGTTTATATCCGGCACTTAGCAGTATGTGTAGAGCTGTAATTTCAGTTTCCTACCGTCAGCTGACTGTGGAATGACAACCTCTAATGTACTTAATACAGGTTTGAAATTTTTTATTTCCAAGTTCTGTTAATTTTGGTCAGGGTAGTGAAGTGGCTTTGTTGTTGCAAAGATCTTGCTTTGTGTTCCTATAAACGATTTTTTACAAAACTCAAAAGATGCAATTCTGGTCACCACAGGTAAAGAATCTAGTATTCAGAAAAACAGAAAATCATTCTGAACTGGAAGGAAAGCTTAACAGTATCTGCGACTCACGACCTGGCATTTGACAACCTTCAACCAAATGACACGATTCTCTCTCACTGTCAAGACAAATGAAACCTGTTTACCTCAACCAAAGTGTACCTAAAAAAAGGACTGACAACAAACCTAAGAGAACAACGTAAGTTTTGAGTGTTACTTGAAGACAAGAACACTAACACAGGTCAGTAAACATCTTATAACAATACACATCTCTTGAGTCATGCACACTTAACAACTATCACAACATGCAAAAAACAATTCATTTTTACTTGAATACAAATCAGATTGCATAGCACAGCCAAAGATTTTATAATGTTTCTGTTTTGCATTAAAGCAGTTATGAATTGTGATATAATAACTTATTTCCATTTCACACAGGATACAACTAAAGAATTAAGCAGAAATTAGTTTACCATTTTGACGATGTGCGGCTGAAGTTCTGCAAGGGTAATGCCGAGGTGTTTGGAAGGACTGAGTCCCAGGGCTGCCACCTTGATAACAATCGCATTAACTTTGCAATCAATCATCTCCTGTAGCAAGTCTTCTTGGTCCCGACGCCATAAGTAAGCCAATGCAATTAGGCCAAGACGAGAACATCTTGAATCAAATAATAAACAGTCTTCCTGAAGTAACCCAACTGTCAGAGTGCCACGCTAAATACAGCTACAGTAAGTATGTTGAATGTACAACTCACCGCGTTTATAGTACAAGTAAAAGTCAGTTCAGCGAAGAAAGCTAAACAACACATAATGGATTTTGATTAAGGTCCACAATTCCAGACATTATGGAGTCTTCTGGGTTCATACCATAGACCTTGTAGTTGAATGATTAACTTTCCCGCAACCTGCCTCTTTACAATTGTTCTTCACTCAATCATGTCACTTGACCAGCTGGGGCGAGCTCTATCTGCGTCTAACGGCTTGTAGGTATGGCACGTGTAACAGATACAGACAATGCGAGCTCTCTGAATCACTGCATGTTCATTATCAAACCTTTCAGTATGCAGTACACACAGTAAATGTGAAACGTGGGCACAACTGCACTTCACAGCAGCAAGAGTCATCGTGGACAGAGCAGGACTTGAGAGGTGCATGCACGCGCCTTCTCGTCAGACGACCACACTAGTATAAGTTACATTTAGTTCAAATCCACACTCACAGATATCTCTTGTATGCATTCTGACTTGAGCTTAAAACTTTTGGAAATTCTGCAATCTAAGTCTTGGTTGAGAAACAACAGTGCCTTTATGGTATCTTTCTCCACTGTCATATTGACAGTGGGTTAATACTATTGTGTGGATAGTGTTTTAGACAGTGGTTCTGAAGGCAGCCGTTACAGAGATGACAAAACAGTGCGTGAAGATAATGATAATCCTGCTAGAACTAATAGCAGAATTGAGGGGAAGGAAAGTTACTGCGATATTACACCAGGCTTTATGTTTGTGCCAAGCCAATTCACTGTATTGTATAATGTTGATTTTCAGAGTGCATTCGAAGCTACAGTCATGTAGGATGTTCACGGCTGAATGGAGTGGCTGCCAGATCCTGGCTGAGGATAAAATAATGGACCAGGCACAACAGGAACAACAGGAAGGTGAGGAAGCTGATGATAACAGTGAAAATAACAGAACAAACTGTCAGGTGTAAGGAAAAATTTGGACATTTTGCAGACTACATTGGTTATGGTCCACAGCAGCCAAAGAGGTGCTGTTGAAGCTATGGCAATATTATTATAGCTCAAGATTAATGGCCAAGGAGATTTGTGGTGCTGACCACCCATCACCCTGTAATCTACAGGCCATCGAACTGAGCAGCGGTCGCTTGGTAGGCAAGGCCCTTCAGACTGTAGGACCATGAGGCTGAGTGGTAGTATCAGGGTCCTTCTACAATGCACTGCTGAAATGCCAGGACGGGTTGAAGACCTAAGATTTGCGCAGTTCCTTGAATAAACAACAGCCTGAACATGTATTGTATGACAGCTGAGACACTTCTTTGAGCCAAGCAATTTACTACAATTTCCATGGCATTTACAATTTATTTTTAAAAAAAACTCCATAATGTCTCGAAATGAACACACCGTGTGAACTATGACAAGTACCTACTTACCAAGTTTTTCTATTTCCCTAGAAATGAGAGCGCAATAACTGAGATAGGATACTTACACATTCTCAACTCGGATTCGCTGATAATCTGACAATATGGCTCCGACAGCAACCGCTTCAACATCAACTTCTTCCTATTAATATGTAAAATTAGTCCTTTATAAATGTTCAATGTAACAAATTCACTAAATGCTATCAGCAAGAAGAGCTACCTGTAACTAGAATCTAGAGAAATATCGGTAACAATGAACAAGCTTAAACAGTGTGTTGGTACAGCTCAGCTGAAGGATGATCTCAGTACCACAATCTATACACATCACAAAACAAAGTCCCTGGTAGGTGTCTGTTTGTGCAGACTATTCTTGGTAACAACCAAACAGATTCTGATACCGTTTTCACCATAGTATAGAGCATTTATCAAGGAAGGCTTATGTATATGAAGCAGACGCGCCTCTATAATATTAATAATAGTAATGTTATTTGCTTTACGTCCCACTAACTACTCTTTTATGGTTTTCGGAGACGCCGAGGTGCCGGAATTTAGTCCCGCATGACTTCTTTTACGTGCCAGTAAATCTACTGACACGAGGCTGACGTATTTGAGCACCTTCAAATACCATTGGACTGAGCCAGGTTCGAACCTGCCAAGTTGGGGTCAGAAGGCCAGCACCTTAACGGTCTGAGCCACTCAGCCCGGCTCTCCATAATACGATATGCAGAACCATCAGAATGAAAGATACACTATGTGATCAAAAGTATCCGGACACCTGGCTGAACATGACGTACAAGTTCGTGGCGCCCTTCATCGGTAATGCTGGAATTCAATATGGTGTTGGCCCACCCTTAGCCTTGATGACAGCTTCCAGTCTCGCAGGTATACGTTCAATCAGGTGCTGGAAGGTTGCTTGGGGAATGGCAGCCCATTCTTCACGGAGCGCTGCACTGAGGAGAGGTAGCAATGTTGGTCGGTGAGGCCTGGCACAAAGTCGGCGTTCAAAAAAATCCCAAAAGTTTTCTACAGGATTCAGGTCGGAACTCTGTGCAGGCCAGTCCATGACAGGGATGTTATTGTCGTGCAACCACTCCCCCAGAGGCCGTGTGTTATGAACAGGTGCTCGATCGTGTTGAAAGATGCAATCACCATCCCTGAAGTGCTCTTCGACAGTGGGAAGCAAGAAGGTGCTTAAAACATCAATGTAGGCCTGTGCCGTGATAGTGCCACACAAAACAACACAGGGTGCAAGCCCCCTCCATGAAAAGCATGACTACACCATAACACCACCACCTCCAAATTTTACTGTTGGCACTACACACACAATATTCAATATTACATGCAATTAAGATGAAATAGGAAGAGACTTGAGAATGCCAGGTAAGATATTGAAAATGAAATGGATGTAATACTGGCAGATGACGTTCACCGGGCATTTGCCATACCCACAATCTGCCATTGGATCGACACATTGTATACTGTGATTCGGCACGCCACGTAACGTTTTTCCACTGTTCAATCGTCCAATGTTTACGCTGCTTACACCAAGCGAAGCATCGTTTGGCATTGACCTGCATGATGTGTGGCTTATGGGCAGCCGCTCGACCATGAAATCCAAGTTTACTCACCTCCCCACGAACTGTCATAGTACTTGGAGTGGATCCTGATGCAGTTTGGAATTCCTGTGTGATGGTCTGGATAGATGCCTGCCAATTACACACTTTACGACCCTCTTCAACTGTCGGGGGTCTCTGTCAGTCAACAGACGAGGTCGGCCTGTACGCTTTCGTGCTGTACGCGTCCCTTCACGTTTCCGTTTCACTATCACATCAGAAACAGTGGACCTAGGGAAGTTTAGGAGTGTGGAAATCTCGCGTACAGACTTCTGATACCAGTGACACCTAATCACATGACCACGTTCGAAGTCCGTGAGTTTCGCAGAGCGCCCCATTCTGCTCTCTCACGATGTCTAAGGACTACTGAGGTCGCTGATATGGAATACCTGGCAGTAGGTGGCAGCACAATGCACCTAAGATGAAAAACGTATGTTTTTGGGTGTGTCCAGATACTTCTGATCACATAGTGTATAATATACAGCGATAAGCGATACAACACCGAGTGTTGTTATCGAGTCAGAGATCGGTGCCCATTCAGATACTGGTGATATGGCAAACCTTGTTTGGATCTGTGAATGACAGAACATTAGCACACTTAACTACAGCTTTCTCCGAGGGTCGCCTGTAAGGTTCTGTATGAACTGCATGCATCGCAAGGATGACTGGCGTATTTGTGTGGAAAAAAGGCTTTTCTTTTTGTAACTCTTTAACTTTTTTTTTTTTACAAGTCAGTTATTTATATCGTCGATGTCCCTCCAAATCGGGGTCTTATAGATTGATTACTATGTTTACCTGTATCTTTTCTGTACATTTTCAAGAACTTCAAAGCCGATAGGACATGGAGTAAGGCGTTTCTGCCCGGTGGGGGGATGAATGCACACGAGTTTGGTTGGCACTTCCTGTATGCAATACAAATTTATATTTGCCTGTTACACTTAATGCAATGGACTGGGCATCACAGAGCAGAACAACCAACATAATTCACCATGAGCCACCAATGATATGAAGTATTAATCTAAGACAAAAGAGAGCTGATCAGTGGCGGTTTTTTAAAAGACGGAAGGCCGTTTGAGAACTCCTTGGCTTACAATGCCTAAACTGTTAATAACAGATCCCAAATATGTCTGGATGAACTATTGAGCATAAAAGGCTCTACAAAATAGTCTGCAATGATGTATAAACCTTCTTACAAATTGTACAAAATTGTGTTGATTATCCCCCTAGTCAATATTCAATATTACATGCAAATAAGATGAAATAGGAAGAGACTTGAGAATGCCAGGTAAGATATTGAAAATGAAATGGATGTAATACTGAGTATTGACTAGGAGAATAACCAACACAATTTTGTATAATATGTAAGAAGTTCTACCGTCAAGACAGATCTAACACGAGATTTATAGTCTGTAATATAAATACCTATAAAAAGTAGTCCTCAATACGTGTTTTTATGTTATACACTGGCGGAAAAAAATAAATCCAAACATCATGAAATTAGGAATGTAGAATACAGAAATGTTGGCAATATATCCGTCGAGGTAACATATTTAATTGATTAAAGGTACAAGACTACAGGTTAATATCCGCACAAGAAAAGCCCTTACAAATGTACCATGCTGGTCCATTAATAACCAGTGTAATCGCCTGACTGTTGAATGCAGGCATGCAAACGTGCTTGCATTGTGTCGTACAGGTGCCAGATGTCAGCTTGAGTTCCATGCCTGTTGCACTTGGTCGGTCAATACAGCGACGGTTAATGCATTTGAGGATGACGCTGGAGTTGTCGTCCAATGATGTCCCATATGTGCTCAATTGGGTACAGATCGGGGGATTGAGCAGGCCAAGGCAACATGTTGACACTCTGTAGAGCATGTTGGGTTACAACAGTGCCATAGCGATGTGCATTATCCTGTTAGAAAACAACCACCCCCGAGAATGCTGTTCATGAATGGCACCACAACAGGTTAAATCACCAGACGGATGTACAAATCTGCAGTCAGGGTGCGTGAGATGTCCACGAGAGTGTTCCTGCTGTCATAGGAAATTGCTCCCGAGAGCAGAATTCCCGGTGTAGTCCAGTGTGTCGATGCTGCAGACAGGTGGCATGCAGGCGCTCACATGGCCTCCTAATCAACAAATGGCCATCACTGGCACCAAGGCAGAACCGGCTTTTATCGGAAAACACAACGGACCTCCACTCCATCCTCCGATGAGCTCTCACTTAACACCACTGAAATTGCAGATGGGAGTGGTTTGGGGTAAGTGGAATGCACACCGCAGGGCGTCTGGCTTGGAGCTGTCCTTCAAGTAACCGATGTAGAACAGTTTGTTGCATCACCATGGTGCCAACTGCCGCTTGAACTGCTATGGCAGGCGCAGTCCACTGCACCACAGCCATACACCGAATACGGCGGTCCTCCCTCTTGGTGGCGCCACGGGGACGCCCGGAGCCCAGGATTCCTGCGAGCGTACTTTCTCGTGCCACTGCTGCCAGCACGCATGCACAGTGGAGACATTCCAGACAAGAGTTCTACAATAGCGTGGAAGGAAAACCCACCTTCAGTAGTCCTATTATATGGACTCGTTTCAACCGCAGTGAGCTGTTGATACTGGCCTCTTCGTCGTCGTAAAGGCAATCTTGATCCACTTACAGTCACTGCGCCCAATTTCACAGGTAACTAACGCTCTTGCACAATACTTAAAGCAAACCTGGTGTGCAACGTCATGAGGCCGCTACTAGCACCAAGCTAATGCAATTTGTGGGAAATTTAAATCAACGTCATCTCTCAGATATATAAACATGGATACCAACGTTCATTAATCTAGCACAACACCTTCTTGGTCTTTGGATTTGTTTCCCCGCCTGTGTAGTTTCCAATAAAAAATCATTCTTGTCCTTTTAATATCGAAGTAGATAAACAAGGCATGCAGTTCATACAGAACCTTATGGGTGCCTCTTAGCCACCTATTGGAGAAAGCTGTAGTTAAGTGTACCGTCAGTTGTCCTTTTAAGTTTTCTCCTCTTTCTGATGCTCCCACTTTCCACAGTGGACTGCCATTTTTTCTTCAAGTTTCACCTTTCTTTCTGACTTGATTCAACACATATATATTATACTGTATACTACGCTGAAGTATTTGAAATACTGTAGTTTGCCTGCTGCAGTTTTCAATATCCTACCTGGCAATCTGAAGTCTCTTCACAACCAGCATCTCTTTAAATTTATTTTCCCGTGCGTGCGTGTGTGTGTGTGGGGGGTAGAATAACAGCAACAGTATTCCGTGCCTGTCGTAAGAGGAGACTAAAAGGGGCCTCAGGAGCTCTGGGAGCGTGGGTTGGCAAATACGGCAACCTTAGCTGAGTCCTGGCACTCTTTCTACTTACTTGTGCCAGACTCCTCACTTTCATCTATCCTATCTGACCTCCCTTGGCCAAGTCTTGTTCTTTTCTAACACCAACGGTATTACATATGGGAGCCTAGCGAGTCTTTCATTTTCATACCTTTTGTGACCCTTGTCTTTCTTTGAATGATACCTTCATTTTTCGAAGTTTCGAATCCCTTCCATTTTTTTCTGTCCGATTAGTGTTATTGAATATAGAGGATGGTTATTATAATCTATCAGCTTCATTATCCGTATTTTAAGCACAGAAGTATGAAGGATGAGTTTTCCATCTAATCAATATTTTATTTTACAAAATGTTTAGAATTATTTACATTAAAACAGTACCGGTTTCGACCTGTAAATAGGCCATCATCAGCTGTTGGTGAACCTGCTTAATAGTGATTGTACACAATAAAACATTACTAAACACTAATTAAACAAGAATGCCTTATTCTAATATAATACTAATGTTAAGATGTATACATATGGTACAATTATAGGGCTTTGACTTGTTGGAGTCTCATTCAAATATCTATGCTGTTGCCAACATTACGCACTTTTTACCTTTAACAACACCTGCATCCACCTCATAACTAATATTTTCAAAAGACACAATCTAAGAATAGCTACAGAACCATTTTACTAAATCTGTCAATGAAAACAACAAATACAGCCACTCAGGAGTGTACCGCATAAATGCAACGACTGTGAAACCAGCTACATCGGGTGCACCGGCAGATGTTTTTCTATTCGCTACAACAAACATATCAATGCCACTAAATACAATCGCTTTTCATCCATAGGGCAACATGTCGAGGAACACAAGCATAAGTTCACTAATATCGAGAATGACACGTAAATTTTAAATATGAACCCCACAGGCCCAGTGCTCAATATAATGGAAGATTTTTATATCAATATGGACCAATACGCTAATCCCAACCTCAACTTAAATGAAATCACAGATAAAACAAATATTCTCTTCAACACAGCCATTCCCATTCTAAAAGACACATATTTAAAAAGAATCAACAGACACAAACCCACACACAACCCAAAAGACACACCCCACTCCCTCCAGAGGCTGCTTCCCCCTCCCCACCACCTCTCAATCTGAACACTACGAAACCACATGACGTACACAGCACACTCCCGACTATATTTAAGGCCATATGCAGCCCACACATAAGTAACACACACTCTATAGCACATAAACCATTTAGCAGGCACTCTCTATCAGTTATCCTAATTCCTACTTTCTTTTTCTTTCTCAGATTTTTTTTATTTACCTGAGCATAAATGCAAGAATGAAGAGAGTTCTATCAACCTACTTTCTTTAATTTCAATATGTCATACATAGCATGATATGCCTCAACAAAGATCCTGAAAACTAGCATGTATCAGCAACAACATAGACTAAGAATGAACATAGCACCTGTTAAACAAACTACACAACCTCAATCAACTGAACGCAAAATTGCGGCCCAACAATGCACTTTGATTCTATGTATACAAGAGTTGGACATAATGCTGGCATACTGCATAGATATTTGAACTTGACACCAAAACCACAGTGACCATTTATTCTCTAGGAACTATACCTTATTTTTAACCTCAGCTATACAATCTTTGGAATATGTGGCATTCATGGGACTCCAGCATGCCAAAGCGCTTCATTGTACCATTTACAGGTCGAAACCAGTACTGTTTTAATGTAAATAATTCTAAACATTTTGTAAAATAAAGTATTGATTAGGTAGAAAACTCATCCTTCATACTTGTGTGCTTGTAGAGGATGGTTGCCTAGTGGTACTTCCTCTTAAAACAATAAACACCACCAAATAAAGAAACACCACAAGTAACTCATTTTAAGGATTCATTCAAGAAATTCTCAACAACACAATGCGGCAAGAACAAATATATATAATGCTTTAATTGGTAGTAATTACAGAACATACGTTTTCACAAAGACCTTTTTGATGAACAGTATGACAAGCTGTCACAGTTTTTATAAAAAGGCACTTAAAGTTGGTAGATACTAATATGATTAATTCTCCCACAACCGAACCCCTCCAAAGGTTTTTATGAATGTTTTAGGACAATTTTAGAAAAGCTATATCTTAGTATGTTTCTACTGTTTTCACCTAAGTGTAGCTGATGATGTTTGTATAAAAACAAAACATGTACCACTAACTGAAAAAAATTGCTTAAGGCAATAAATTTATGGTATCGAAAAGGTGGAATAAATATTTAATTTACATTTTTTTTTTAAAAGGTTGGTAGAGGAAATCCCTCATAAACTTATGAGTGTAATGGGGTCTGGCCTGTTATATAATGTTAACAGATCTACCCGTTTCAATACCTTGGGTGTAATATATTTCAATATTTACAATACCCATGGATAACTGTTTGCAAATGCAGATGCGGATAATATTTTGTATATCCGTGCAGGGCTCTAGTTATAACTCTCTGAACCGAAGGTAGTACACCGACTGACAGAAAGTAAATCCCCTGAGGTGTGATGGTGAAAGTGAAAATATGTCAGCTGAATGAACAGGTTACATTTTACCAACTGTAGCTTCATTTACAGGAAATTTCAGATAAAAAACTAAAACCGATTCATTCTCTTTTCTCACTTTTCCTGGACAATGATTTAATGAATTCAACCGCTATGCATGCCAGTCCCTTTATAGGACTAATCGTCTCAACTTCAAGATCGTAACCAAAGGGATGTTATATTACATGAAATTTGGAAGTCCATTTATGACAAGAGGAGACGAACATCCTCATAATAAAAAATAACAGTCCACTAGACTCTCCTTTCATACCCCATGATTTGGATAAAAAATGTCTTCATATTTCCTTCATTGTGGAGATAATCAACCATGACGAGCTCAAAAACTATTGACCAGGTATGAAAATATATTTAATGGATGAAGTATTAAATATTTAATATAACTAAATTTCAGAAGACGTATAAACACCCTTCACGCAATGCTAATGAACACTGAGATCGTACCTTCTGCTAAATGCTGCCAACACACTGCAAGTAGATCACCATACAAGTAGCAAAAATGTCACCATCAAGAAAATGTTATGATCTACACTACCATATTAGTTACGGTTTCTGAAACTGATCCCTCTGCACTAGAAGTTTGTCCTGTCATTGCCTAGCCCAGCTAGTTGCAACTGACAGCTATATTTAACACACAGAGTAGCATTCCCACAGCCAAGCTCTGAACTGACATACTGGCGCTGGGTGCAGAAACACAGACAGTTCAACTGTTGTAGTTTGTGAAAGGAAAATAAACCACATTTGCTGGTGTATAAACTTTCCTCAGCTTGTCCCAGTTATTTCTAGGGTTACTGGAGACTTCCAGGCTCTTTCTTTTTTTTTTTCTCTTTTTTCAGCTGGGGGTTTAAGACCGGATACCTTTCCTGGCACCACGTGATTCTTGAGATGAAAATCTCAACCCAGGATTGACCGGGACTCAAACCTTCACCTTCTGGGTGGCAAGGTAGCAGCTAAGCCCTGAGGTAATCACACCCCCCTACAACTGCTGCTGCATGTTGTGGACAAAACGGCACGATATCATTAGACTCAAAATTATTAGACTTCTACCTTATCACTGACACTTAAATGCCACTGAGAAGATCTGATCTAATGTTAAGAGTAATATTGCTGCAAGAAAAAAAGGATTTCACAGTTTCTGAAGTAGAAACTCAGCTAGCCGAAACTGTGGTGAACGTACGTGCACCATACACAAACAGTGAAGAGTGGGGAAGGTGTAGAGGAGGAGCCGGTGATAGTGACAGGTTCCAGTAATTCTGAGATTAGTGTAGGCCAACCATTAGCAGTGAGTTACCTGTTCATTCCTCATTCTCCTTTCGTCTTAATAATTTACTTTTCTCGATTTAGGGTCAGTACGTGATTACGGGAGTGTGTTTTCAATTCTTATGAACTTCCCTTCTATGTTTCATAGTTCATTAGGTTTTCTCAGTATTACTGTGTGCACTGTCTGTTCTGGCAGCTGTACGCTGCCTTCAACATGACGGACAGTACGACTAGCAGCTACCGTGACTGTGGTCAGTAGTAACACACGTTCATTTTCATCATTAATATTTTCCTTGTCATTCCCTGTACTGTATATTTCAATTGTTATATCACATACAATTTTTTATCATAATTGCTGTAATTTGTGAAAAGATCAATACGTCTTCCAGCTGCTTGACAGGGTGAATGATGCATTCACTTCCCTTACTCTCTGTATTTCATCTCACTAACTGCTTCATGGGATAGGAAATGATTTCAAGTACCAGTTCACATAAAGTGACAGTGATATCAAATTACTTGCATACTTCTACAGATCAATTTCACAAACCAAAAGCAGCATATTTAACTAAGCAACAATATCAATTCATACATTTAATAGAAACGAAACAAGATATACAACTAAAAACTTTATAAATTTGTTCACTTATACATAATACAAATTTAGGGAACACCTAATTTTTCTTAGGGCTATTTGCTTTACGTCACACCGATACAGATAGGTCTTATGGCGACGATGGGACAGGAAAGGCCTAGGAATTGGAAGGAAGCGGCTGTGGCCTTAATTAAGGTACAGCCCCGGCATTTGCCTGGTGTGAAAATTGGAAACCACGGAAAACCATCTTCAGGGCTGCCAACAGTGGGGCTCGAACCCACTATCTCTCAATTACTGGACACTGGTCGCACTTAAAGCGACTGCAGCTATCAAGCTCGGTATTTTTCTTAGGGAAGGAAAAGGGAAATTTAATGGCAAGAGGAAGGTACATGTAATACTGAAAGCTTCCTGAGGAGTACCCACACATTTATTTCATATTTGGCAACCAACATCTGCAGCATAAGTTCAGTTTGTGCCGAGGTTGACATCACACTGCTCCTAAAATATCTCAACATCAATTATCAATCTTTTTTTCCACTGAAAGTGAAGGAATGTCTAAGCTGTTGATATTTTATTGATGGAATAAATCTAAAAGATGTTCAGAAAAAGCCCTTCTATTTGCAATAGTTTCTCTTTTTTCATTTCCTACAAAAAGGAGTTTTCTCTACATTCTGGAAAGGAAAAAAAAAAAGAATCATGATTTCTTAGTTACAACCTACATTATAGATGACACACCGCCTGGTAAACAATCGATCTTTATGGCCAAACTTGTTTTTAACATGCCTGATCTAAAAGGGGTGAGGTCTATACAACATGGACAAGTGTATTTAATGGGGTCATGATACAAAGACATTATTATTTTGATGCACAAGGACGATGAACAAAGAAAGTTAATTACCAATTTACTTTTAACATATTCAATTCTAAAATTAAACTATTGGTATTATTTCTTTTCAGGAAAGACTAAACAGTATGAAAAGACATGTTTCAGATGAACCCAAGTGATGGCAAAGAGTATGACCACGCAATGATGATCTGAATTATGATAGTAACAACAAATATTCTCCTTCCGTTCCTTCAAGCTGCAGCCTAATCAAGGAGTGTGACACTATTCTGTCTGTATGTACAATACCAAGATTCCACCACGGTCTACTTAATGGGCTGGAAGTAACTTTTTAATATAATGTAATTCTTGTAATACTTAGGAATGTAAAATATCTGCAAGATTATGATGATACAGACATATCTTACCAGTGTAAGTTAGAGAAAGCAACTAACTACTCCTACAGCTTACTTTAACGGTCTTTAACAACTGATAGAGATCCTCTACTTCATCTTCTGGAGTGGGTGTGTACACCTGCTCTTGGAGCACAGCCACTCCACTGGTAGGCTGGCGGAACAGCGGTAGTCCCATGGCTTCTGCGTACAGCTGTATCCCTTGGTGGCCAACAGTCTGGTACATGTAGCTGTCCAGTTCATCTGTAACAAATACAATATCATGGGAAGATTTATTTAGTGTATGATGAAACATATATTTATATAACTATGTATGGCTTATATACCGTTTACACACACACACACACACACACACACACATATATATATATATATATATATATATATATATATAAAGAGTTTTGTCTGTACATTGCTTAGAATTTAAAAAGAATGGTATTTCTGTATTGGTTGTGTCTACAGTAACAAGGAAATGCACTTTTCATTTTCTCTCATTCCTGTCTATCCGTCTATATGTACGCACATCACAAGAAAACAGCTTAAGAGAATTTAATGAAAATCGGTTTGTAGTCACTACAATCTAGGTCATAAATAATTTTATTCACGCTGAGAGAAATTTTTGTTATTCGTGGTCCTATCGATAAATAATACATAACTAAAGTTATATAGTATTCAATTTCTGAACATTTATGTCTTATACATTTTTACCGTACCGGTTATAATTACAGAGATATTCATGAATTTGGATTTTTGTTGCGAAGTCCATACAAGTGCTGGGTCATGAGAAAATGGGTAAACAGAATTTATTGAAAATTGGTATGTCAAGTAGGGGTATAAGGAACTACAGTCTATGCTATAAATAGGCCACGTCCACACATGCTAGACAGGCATCCATGGTTCCTCCACATGGGTGATACAGTGGTTCAGGTGAAGTGGGGCTGGTGACTGAGATGAAGGCTCACTGCAGAGTGCTGGAACCAACACATCACTTTGCTCTACGTAGCCTGGACGAGTGATCCCAACCTGGGGGAAAGTCATGGCTGTGAACTCAATCATGATAATGCCAAGTGGAGCCACGTGAGTAGGCCTACTGAACGGGGAACACACCTGGCTAGGTTCCGGCCAGGGGCAGACCGTTGGATGGACGACTGAGGGGCGTGGTCTCTGCTACGGAGAGCCTGAGTTGCGGGAGGACAATGTCTGGCAGTGTGCCTTACCACGGATGGTGAGAACGACGCTCAGGACCCTATAACGGGTAAAAACCCTTTGATTGATTGAAATATGGATGCTTATAAAGAACCAATTTCAAAAACTTCAATACAAGGGAATCCATGGAAGCTCCAGTAGAGCAGATCCGGGAGCAAGCCAAAGGTGAAAAAATGGAGACAGAAGTCCCAAATGGACAAGCTGTCGCTGACTCAAAACAAGAAATGGCAACAGAAGCTCCAGTACAGCAGACTGCTACCACAAGCAAACCAGGAACGTCTGTAGAGACAGAACTGAAGATTTCTGCATCGGATATCATATCAACAGACCACCTCGCAGCAGTCCATATTACAAAGAAAGGACGCCAAGGAAGCCAAAATAGCAGCTGGAACTTGGACGGAGAAGAAGCCAAGGAACAGGGATCAGCGAGAGGCTATCCCTCCAACACCCAAAAGGTCAAGGTCAGGGAATAGTACGCCATCAAGTTCGGCTACAAAACTGCCCGCCAAGAAACAGAAAGAAGAGATGGTCATGTTCTTTTCAGAAAGACTAACTTCAATCAAGGTAGCAATAATACCTAAAACCTTTCCAGACGGGAAACTGAAGGAACTTTCATCTGCTATGATAGCACAAATGAAACCACTGTAGGACGGATGCCTTCCAGGCTTTCTCGAGTCTCCAAGGCTGGAAAGTAAGGCAATGGTACTGATCTGTGCAAATCCAGAAACTGAAAGCAGGCTGGAACAGATAGTGGCCAATTGCAACCCTTGGAAAGGGAAGAATTTGGAGGTGGCAGAAGCCAGAAGGTGCTGAATACTACAAAGGTCATCACCAAGTTTTCTCCTCCATTTGACAAGATGAAGGAAGGTTGATGATGTGCTTGTCAGGATACATCAGCATGACACCAAACTTCCGACGAAAGAGAGGAGAGCGCTGAATGCAACAACTACTGATGACATAGGAAGGACAATTGTTTTGGCCCTTAATGAAAGAGATTTTGAAGAGCTCAAGAAGAGAGGCCTTAAGGCCAAGCTTGGACTTGGGCAGATCAAATTTCAAGTAATTAAGGGAAAAACACAATCTAGCATGGGCAAGGATGGTACTTAACGTTCTACAGGCCAACCTACAACATAAAAAATCAGCTGTGGCCGATTTCGTAAGGATGTTCAAGTCTGAGGCTATCGATGTGGCTCTTATACAAGAGCCATGGGTAGTTAAGGGCAGAGCAGCAGGACTGGCGGAATATGGAGGTAAGCTAATGTACGATACTATATCGAATATGCCTAGAACATGTTTACTTGTGAGCAGAAAACTAAAATGCCTTCTGTTGCAGGAACATTGTTCAAAGGACTTAGTTGCGGACTAGGTAAAACTTGGAAATTGGGAAGGTCCCAGAGAAATAATCACAGGCTCTGTATACCTCCCATATGACTCAACTAATCTTCCCCCATCAGAAGAAGTTGAGAACCTAATTTGCAACACAAAGATGAAAGGCAAACACCTAGTCCTTGGAGCAGATGCAAATTCACACCACATGGCATGGGGCAGCACAAACTGCAATGCAAGAGGCGAGTCTTTACTAGAGTTTATTATTGGAACTGAGTTGACGATACTAAACCTAGGAAACAAGCCTACATTTATAAATAAAAATTGTAGGGAGGTAATAGACATTACACCTTGCACTACGCATATTGCAAACTTCATTAAAGACTGGAAGGTGCTGAAGGAACCATCATTGACAGACCACCAGCACATCCAATTTGCAATAGATGCAAGACTATGTGGGATTGAGATGTACAGAGACCCAAAAAGAACTAACTGGGATAGTTACAGAGAAGTTTTACGGAAGGCTGTTCAAAAAATTCCAACTAACGTGAGAGGATAGAAAGAATTGGATGAGGCAGTGGAACTAAGAGGCCATTATATAACTCATTCCATGACAACTGTCCTCTCAAAGAAATGAAAAACACCACAAAAGTAAGGTGGTGGAACAACAAATTAGCCAAAATGAAAACAGAGGTTAGGATGTTATATAGAATATCATCTAGAAATGGTATGTGGGTCTATATCATAGGAAACCCACTCAGTATAACCTAGAGATATGGAAAGCAAAAAGAAAATCTTGGAGACTGTTCTGTGAGAAAGTGGAATCACACACTGAAACAGCAAGGCTCCAGAAGGTTTTGAAAGTAACCCATATAAATCAGGTGGGGACATTGGAGAAACCAGATGGATCGTTTACTCAGGCGGGGAAGGACACGTTGGAGATGATGTGTCACTTTCCTGAGGCAGAAGAGATGACAGAAGAAGAAACGGTTGGAACAGAGACCGGAGCTTGAAGAGCAGACTGGAACTGTGCCATCAGAATAATAAAACACAACCATGTAAAATGGGCAATCGGCAAGTTTCACCCTATAAATGCTCCGGGGCAAAATGAGATACTTCCGATACTCCTACAGGAAGGACGGGAGATATTCGTCAATGCCCTGACGGACCTCTTCAGAGCTAGTCTAGCTTTAGGCTATGTGCCGAAATCATGGTCTGAAGCTACAGCAGTATTCATACCTAAGCCTGGAAGGGCAAACTATGCACAAGCCAAAGCATACAGCCTCCTTTATGCTGAAAGCAATGGAGAAAATTCTCGATAAATATAACAGAACAACGGTACAAATGAACTGAACTGAACTCCCAACGAACGGGAAGAAGAAATTGCTCATTTGTGTGATTTAGGCTGATGATGACATTTGAAAATATCGAAACTGGTACTACTATTGAATAAATGTTGTAAATGACATTTTATACAACCTGTAATTTGTACTGAAGAGGATGAATCTTACTAAAACTTATCCGTGATCTCAGTTCAATACGGAAACACAATGAAGTTTATATCTTTGAAAAACTTATCTCTGGGAAGATCTCGTTGAAAAAGGAGATCCCGAAAAGTTTCATCAAACTCGACGAACATTCGGAGACAGAAGAAGAGGTAAATATAACCAAACTGCGTTCTAAGCCAATGACCATGATGTAGGCATTAAATGACAAAATTTCAGATGTCAATTCCAGCCTAACAGGACAGATTGCAGATCAAAATTCTCAATCTAACTCAGTTTAACCAGACAAATATCACAAGTGTACACGCAGGTTTACCAAGTTGAAAAGGGCCTAGAATCGAATATTTCAACCGTAGATGACAAAATTTCATCGCAAATTAGCGACGTCACCAATAGATTAACGCAGCAGATATCAGACATCAGATCAAAACTGGGACAGGTTGAACAAATTGATAGTAGGGTAAGCCAGCTGGAAGGGGATATCTTGAACCTCAAGGAGGAGGTGGAAATCCAGCTTTCTGGCATAAAGCAGCAGGTGGAAAGCCATATCTCTGCCGTTAAGGGAAATTTCGGGAGCTGTATATCTGTTGTTGAAGGAAGGTTAGAAGGGAGATGTGCAGAATATAAGGGAGAGCATCCTTCATGCAGTAGAAGGTAGATAAACTCAAACAGGACGTATCACCACACCTCTAACCTCCTCAAACCTAACCGGCAATACAGCACACCTAGACCCGAAGGTGATTACAGACAGCCTTCCGGAATTCCACGGGCGACAGGAAGAGAACCAGACTAACTTCATCGAGGGATCGGTCAGTCTGTTAGGAAGGACTAATCTACCAGAGGACATTTTTGTGCAACTCATCACACCGAGATTAAAGGGGCAAGCCGCTACTTGGTGGAATAACTTGAAGGGTCTAAATTTAAACTGGATGGACTTCAAGAGGGAATTCCTCGCTAGGTTTAATTCTGAAGGGGTGAAGAGCTCGGCGAAAAGGAAGCTACTGACTGAGGCACAACCTACTGCCATGAGAGCTAGCGCCTTTGTCCTACAGAAGTACCAACTCTTCAAGCATCTGCACCTGGAAGGAAGCAAAAACGAGATCTTACCAGAGATCACAGAGCTGCTCAACGATAAGATTCGACCCCTAGTAAAAGTATCACAGTCGAGTTCCTTTGATGATCTATGCAGAATCATCGCCCAGCTGGTCAAACAGGAGAGCTATTGGTCACATTGTGAGTAGAATAGGCCAAGCCCGCCCAGCTATCATCTTAAGGATTGGCAACGAGAATTTTTCAGCCATACTTGACAGCCAAGCAAGCCATTCATTTGTCAACAGGACTGTTGCCAGATTACTACCGCCTCTGAAGTCACAACACCTCGGAGGGGTAGTGGGAGCAGCGGATGGGGTAACCTATTTCATCCAAGGGCAGACTAACCTAACCGCTAAATCTATGGGCATGCCTATTGTAATTGATGTTGCAGTGATCCAGAATCTGATAACCTGACATCATACTAGGTCATGACTTTCTGGTGGAATACAAGGCGATCCTAGACTATGCAGCTTATGAAGTCTTTTTGGGAAAAGACAGACGTCTGAGAGTCGCCTGGCACGATGGAAATCTCCTGTCTCACAAGGATACGGAAGTCGACATAGACCTGGGAGATATCCAGTTAACACATCTTCGACCGAGTCAATAGGAAGCTGAGATACACCTTAAAGGACTTTCCGGAAGTCATCACCAATAAAATAGGATGGACTACCACGGTAACACACACCAGTGAATGCAGCGCCTCCTCACCCATCAAGCAACGTCCATATCCAATCAACACAGATAAGCGCAACTTCGTCAACCACAATATTAACGAGATGGAAGGGCAAGGTCTCATCGAACCCTCTACATCCTGTTGGGCTTCACTTATCGTCCTGCCAAAAAAGAAAAATGGGGAGTATCGACTATATATGGACTTCCGCAGGTTGAACGAGAAGAACGTTAGTGATGCCTACCCCATGCCTGACCTGAAAGACATCAGTAAGTGGGTCTAAGGTTTTCAGCACGCTGGATATCAACTTCGGATACTGGAAAGTGGAGGTCAAGGAAAGTTCTAGACCACTGACCACCTTCACGACACCACGAGGATCGTACCAGTCTGCAGTAATGCCTTTTGGATTGAAGAATGCTCCTGCTACTTTCATGCAACTGATGGATAAGTTATTACCAGGATATGTTGAAAAATTTTGCCAAGTATATCTCAACGACATTTTAATCCACAGCAAGAATTTTCAAGAACACCTTGTACATCTGAGGAAAGTACTGGAACAACTGAAGATTCATGGACTGACTTGCCAACTGGAGAAGTGCCACTTCGCCCAGTCCCACGTAGAATATCTTGGCCATGTCCCAACATCTGAAGGCCTAGAAAGGCAACCGAGAAGAATCAAGCTATCGAAGAAGCTGAACACCCGCAGACCAAGCGACAAGTATGTCAGTTCCTTGGCTTGTGTGGATGGTATAGAAGCTTTGTGCCACACTTTGAAGAGAAGGCAATATCACTCACCGACCTACTCCATAACAACCACCCGTTCCGATGGATCAACAAGGAACAGGCAGCATTCCAAGACATTAAGGCTGCGATATGGAACGCTCCTGGTCTAGCCCATCTGACCCTCAACGGAAGACGTGCCTGCAGACAGACACCAGCGGCTCCGGCTTAGGAGCAGTGTTATTCCAGGAGAGGAGTGACGGTGGAAGGGACATCATCGAGTACGCCAGCAGAAAGCTATCTCCCACCGAACAACGCTACTGAACTGCTGAGAAGGAAGCCTCAGCCGTGGTGTGGGCCGTGGGCAAATTCAGAAACTACTTGGAGGGAGGGAAGTTCCAGCTCTACAACAATAATGCCGCTCTCAAATGGTTGAACTCGGTCTCTGGCTCAAAATCTAAATTGATGCGATGGGCTCTGTTAATCGCAGAATTTGATTTCTATGTGCGTCACGTCCCAGGACCGATGAACATAGGAGCCAACAGCTTATCTAGGCACCCGGCGATGGAACCCGATACTAGGAGCACCATTGTCGAGAGGGAGTTCCCACGAAAACACCAAAGTGAGCCTAAGCAACCTGTCCTTATGACCATCAGGAAGGAACTGGATCTGGGAGTAATCAAACAGTGGCAAGAACAAGACAAGCCCTGTAGGACCATGATGCAGTGGATTAGGAGACAGAACACCAATAGTCGACTCGTCCCGAGAGAATTCAAGATGTGCTACAAGAACTTCCAGGTTGACGGAAGACTCTTGATGTACAGATCTCACCTCTGCGACGCACCTGCAGTAGTGTTGATCCCCAGACAGCACACGACGGATATCCTCGAGAAGTTCCACGACAGCACTGAAGCCAGACATCCAGGAGGGGAAGAGACCTATCAGTCTATCCGACGAAGATTCTTCTGGGTGAACATGTGGAACGACATCCTGGACTATGTGAAGGGGTGCTGCATCTGTGCCTGCACCAAGGCGAGCAACAGGAAGGCAGATTCCAGTCAACGAGGAAGATGGCCGCAACGCCTTTGGGAGGTCATAGCCCTGGAGTTGATGGGTCCTTACCCTGATACACCACAGGGTAAAACAGGACTCCTAGTAATCACCAACTTCTTCACAAGATGGGTTGAGGCCTTTCCGATACCAGAAGCCATGACGGGACGCATCAACAGCCTTCTACAAGATGAGGTATTCAGCCGCTACAGTTATCCATGGTGCATTCTGTCGGACAACGGGAGTCAGTTCACGTCGAGGAAGTGGCAGCAAATGATAACAGAATGGGGTGTGGAGCACTGGACCACCCCTATATACAACCTAAAGGCCAATCCAACGGAACGACGGAACCAGGAGCTGAAAAGGATGCTACGGGTCCACCTGATAGTCAATGAACATCGATTGTGGGACTGTCAGATACCCCAGTCACTCTTTGCCCTGCAACAACGCATCAACCATGTCACCGGCTATTCCCCAGCTATACGGCACTGGGGATTGGGAGATTCGTCCACCACCCACTCCTGGTCAAGATGATGCAGCTGTTCCCCTGGCAGAGTGGCAGCAGCAGCAGCAGCAGCAGCAGCAGAACATCAAGGAGAAGTGATCCCTTATCCAGACCAATACTCAAGATGTCGAAGAGACCCAGATCTTCCTACCAGGTCAACACATACTGTGACGTAACCACCCAGTCAGTAATAAGATTTGAGGGTTACACGCAGGTCTCCCACCTAAGTGGGTTGGTCCCATCAAGGTGGATAAACAGCTGGGCCATGGGGTCTACTTACTAAAGACCAACCCTCCTGTCAAGGTCCACGCATCAGAGTTGCAGGGAGTCATCCAACCGCTGTGCATACAGAGTAAGCCTGGAAGAGAGCCTACTAATGACACAGCACTATCTGGTCATCGTGAGAACGCATCAACTATCATCGAGGAAGAGGCTGGCAGCGAGACAACCTCGATCCCTGACACGCCACAAGCTGATCAAGAGGAGGAGAGCACATCCAGCGACATTGAGGAAGAAAAAGGTACAATCTACGTACAAGGCAAAGTCGACAAGTGTGACAAAATATGGAAACTGTTTCAGTGTAAACCTCATTAATTGCTGGGAAGTGGACCTGTTTTGTCTGAATCCTGCTTGTTCTTCTGATAGGAGAGATTTTGTTCTCAGGTACCAATTGAGTCTATTTGTAATCATCCTTTCTAGATTTTTTGCCAGAATGGAAGTAAGTGCTGTAGGTCAGTATGAGGGGACTTGGTTTTAGAATTGGAAAGCAATTTTTAACAATATTTAATCTCTTTTGTGTCATTTTTTCAAGTTCTGCTGCTACAACTAGGCATTTTTCAGGGCATAAGTGCATGAATACTTCCAGTGCAGTTTACCAAATTGCACAACTGTATAGGCCCTAGAAATGCAGCATATAGAACAAAAACTCAACGTCACTTCCTAACATACGTAGCAGTGAGTTTCTCTCATTGGTTGGTGGGTGGACAGGTATCCTAAATACTTCATATGATCTACCCATTCCAGTTTCGTATTTCATGCGTGACTTCAATCCTGGCACATTTCTTCACAACTGCATCTCTCATCAACTGTATAGGCCCTAGAGATGCAGTCTCTGGTAAGACCCCAACTAGAGTATGGTTCCAGTGCATGGGACCCTCACCGGGATTACTTGATTCAAGAACTGGAAAAAAATCTAAAGACAAGCAGCGAGATTTGTTCTGAGAAGACTTGGGAGAAAGGAGACGAACTGCTCGACTAAGTGGTATGTAATTAACAATTATAATAGAAAATTATTTATTGTCCACCTATTCAATACTATCCACCTTTAGGTGGTTACAGGGACATGTTTCGCTCTTTTAATGAGCATCCTCAGCCTTAACTTATTCTTAAAATGATGACCTTAAACAATAGGGAACATATTAAAAAATCAATTGTCAGTATTAAAATTACATCATAGTCTCTAAAACTAATTTAGATTACATCTAACTAAACACTTCTTAAAAACGTGATGACTTGAGTGATTAAAATTATCATATTGTCAATCCAAAGCCTAGTGTCTGAAACTAATAATAGATCTTCATCTTATAGACAGTATGATCTAGTGTTCTAGGATGGCAGCACAGGGATGTAAAATATTACTTGGCGAGATGAGATGTATAAATGTTACCTGAAAATGCTTGCAGAGGAGAGGTGTATTCATGTCCAGCCCACAGAAGATACTTTTATAACTAAACATACAACCCTCCGCTGAACACCCACTACCACTAAATGCATTTTATGAAGCTCCCACAATTCGAGTCGATAATGGATCCTAAGAACACAGTTATAACCTCAAATGCATCCTGGGCACTGTCAACAATGTGGGCCAATGGCTGACAGGAAATAGAACCCCTGCTCAACCCTTTTGAGAGGCTTTTAGCAAAACACTCCTGGTTGTCTGTCGCTAGCCAAGATGTGTTCAAACCAATGAAGGAAACAACAAACACACATTTCCTTCAGCAGTCAGTAGCACCTAAAGATGCTCCCCTATTGGCACTCTGGTGAACTACCAACAAAGAAGCATCACGCTGCATCGTGCCTCCATCTCTACTCTCCCATGCCTGCAATCTATAACTATACCAGCTAGAATTTTTAAGAGGAAATGTGACTCTAAATATAAGCATATAGAGACTAATATACTTTGAGAAATGTTCTAGAAGCCTATAAAGTAAATAAAATAATTTAGCACCAATCACATTAACTGCCGAATACAATTTACGAATTTCATGTTTTTGTTCAGTATTGATTTATTAGAATTCATAAAAATTTTGTGAACTGCTGAATACTCAAACCTTTACACAAACTTCTTCTTCTCAGCTGCATAACTCACCAGCATTTGCCTCTATTAACGATCTTCTGTTTTCCAGTGTGTGAGGTTGTGTCTTGGATCTGGTTTATCCATCTCTTGGGAGCTCTTCCACACAGCCTGATCCAGTTTATTTAATTACAACTAGATTTTCAAGGCTATTTTCTCCCCTTGTAACATGTCCAAAGAACCACAAGGTTATCTATCTAATAAAAGTTACAAGTCAATTCGGGACACCAAGCTCTTTGATTATGGAGGAGTTAGACCTTTTCTCCATCGAAGGTATTCTGCCGACACCACATTTCAAATGCATCAATGAGGTTTTTGTCCTTGGCCTTCACTGTCTATGATTCACAGCCATAGAAGCAGGCACAAACTGGACATTCTTTGAGTTTTACCGATTGTTTGGTCAGACTAGATCGTTTCAGGGCTTCTCCATAGCAATTGTACCAAAAGCAATTCTTCTTCAGATCTCTTTTTCCCCAAATGCTAGGACTGTTCAGCAAGGAGCCATTAACAACATCTAGGCCTACACACAGAACAGTGGACTCGAATGAAACAAATTACTAGGCTTTACAATACAGACAGACAGCTTCTACCATTGCTATCGTGATGCTGTCATCTAAACAGGAAAAGGCTAGAGCTCCATGATGTTCTTTCATTGCTAGGGACGAACTTAGTTCATAGGAACTGTGTTCACAGGTTTTGAAGTGAACATATATATTTCTGCCATTCGTTTCATTGCAGCATACAGTATGTGCCTTGCTTCACGAGGCATAAGTTTTATTTTATTTACAATTGGCTTTAAGTCGCATTGACACAGATAGGTCTTATGACGACAATGGGACAGGAAAGGGCTAGGAGTGGGAAGAAAGCGGTCGTGGACTTAACCCATATGCACCCAGCTGTCATGTCCACTGACATTGATAGGAATCCGCCAACTTTCTAGTATACAACGTTGGAGTCAAAATGCCTTCAGCAGAACTGTTCCTAAAAGCCACGAACGAGTCTGAAACAGCCTTACATGCAACGAATATGGTATTGTTATTATTATTTACATTTTATGGCCTTCATTGGACCATTCTAGCCAACTGTTAGCCCAGTACTTCTTCATTCTCTCGGACCTTATCTTTCTTTCTTCGTCGGAAATCACCCTTTCCATCATCTGTTTGTTGATTCTGTTTTACAGCCTGGGTTTGTCAGTTTCCCGACTTTGTTTTTTTTCTTAGGTCTTCCACTGTAATTTGTAGTTCATCCATATCTTCCTTGATTTCTGTAATCCACTTAATGTTGCACTTACTATTTCGTAACTTTTCTATTATTCTCCTGATGATCCTGTTCTCTGGTGTCCTAATTAGATGTCCAAAAAATTAAATGTGTTTCTTCCTGATTGTGTTCATTAATGGTTCTAACGGGCACCAGGAAATGTTCTCCTCAGTGCCTACTTGCTGCCGCAAAATGTAGCATCAGCAGTTTAGTTGGCAGCACGGTGTCACATCTGTCACGCTCACTCGCCGACAGGCCAAGGTCAACAGGGTAGCAGTACAGGGAGGGCCATATGTGTGAGCTGTCAAAATCGCCAGTGTGTATTGCAGTAAGCCAGCGTTCAGATAGATTATTGGAACAGTGCAACAGGATACAGGTGGTAATGTTTACTTCTGAAGAGAGAGGGTTTTTTTTTTTTGGCAGAACACTTTTTTCGTGAAGGCGATCGGTTTACAGAAAATGTCAAACTAAAATTCCAAGTGCAGTTTCCTAATTCAAAGTGTCTAAACCGGGATACCACTTGGGATTTGATAAGTAAATTTCGTGTGACCGGCTCAGTTCATGATCTACCGGGAACAGCCAGGCCTACACTTTAACAGACGAAAAACTCGATGAAATTTCCGGTATAATAATAATAATGTTATTTGCTTTACGTCCCACTAACTACTTTTTAAGGTCTTCGGAGACGCCGAGGTGCCGGAATTTAGTCCCGCAGGAGTTCTTTTACGTGCCAGTAAATCTACCGACACGGGGCTGTCGTATTTGAGCACCTTCAAATACCACCGGACTGAGCCAGGACCGAACCTGCCAAGTTGGGGTTAGAAGGCCAGCGCCTTAACCGTCTGAGCCACTCAGCCCGGCAAAAATTTCCGGTATAAGGCTGTGAAAGTCTTCGACAATATGTGTAGACGTGTATGTCTTCGAACACAAGTACACTTCCAGCATCTGTTATGGATTGCTGTGGTGAGTACAAAGTTTGTTTTGTTTCGATACAAGCGGCAGCAGCCGCGCTGCCAACTTAACTGCTCATGCTACATTTCCTGGCGCCCTGTATTTCCTTGTAGACTGTTTCATTACAAGCTACACTCCAGTGTCAGTTATTTTGGCATGATTTGTTGATGCAAGTTCTAATGATTCTTCTCTCTACCTTACGGATTTTGTCCATTTGCGCAGTGTTAGTTGTTTTGAAGAAGGTTTCACTTGCGTATGTTATTTCTGGTTGAGTGACTGTTTTGTAGTGTTTTAATTTTGTTGCTATTGACAGGCCTTTTTTGTTGTAAGTATTCTTGGTATTGTAACAATAATAAGGAAAGAAGAAAAAGAAGAAGAAGCCATATTTCATCGAGATAGCCAGCAACAACTGTTCTTTTTCCTTTCTTTCTACACTCATTTTCCTAATGAAGAAATAGGAAGAAAAGGAAAGCAAGGAGCCATATTTTATCACGTAAGCCCTCAGCAACTGTTCTTTTTTTTTCTCCTTTCACTGATTTCCTTATGCAGAAGGAGAAGAAGAAGAAAATAAGAGAAAGAAGAAAATAGAAGTCATATTTCATCGAGTAAGCCCTGAGCAGCTGCTCCAGTTCTTTCTATCTCCACTGTTTTTCCTAATGCAGAAGAAGAAGAAAACAAGAGAAAGTAGAAGAGGATGAGAAAAGAAGAAAATTAGGAAAGAAGAAAAAGAATGAGCCATATTAGATCGAGTAAGTCCTCAGCAACTGTCCCATTTCCTTTCTCCACTGTTTTTGTAAAGCAGATGAAGAAAGAAAGAAAGAAGAAGAAGAAAAGATAAATAGGAACCATATTTGATCGAGTAGGCTCTAAGCCCTCAGCCATTCTTCATTTTCTTCCTTTCTTCATTCCTTTTCCAATACTCTAATGGGGTTATGAGTGCATTTTGGTTAATTAAGATACAGCCTCAGCATTTGCCTGGTATGTAAATGGGAAACCACGGAAAACCATCTTCATGGCTGCCAACAGTGGGGCTCAAATCCACTATCTCCCGAATGCAAGCTCACAGCGGTGCGCCCCTAACCGCATGGCCAACTCGCTCGGTACTCGGCACAAAAAGTTGAACTTTGCTTAGGTGAAAGTATGTGTATATTAATTTACCATCAATGGTTTATTTTCAGCATAAGGGAGTTACACTTACTTTAGATGCATGCGTGTGTGTGTGTGTGTGTGTGTGTGTGCGTGCATATTAATTTAATTAATTTATCACCAATGGTTTAAAGAGCTTATATTATGTCATATTTGGTAACAACACCTGTGTTGAATTCTGAGAATGATGCGATACTGTTTAAATTTCAGCCAAAAGCAGTTGCTATTGATGTCAGTGGTATAAAAAAGTTGCACATTTTTAAAAATTAAAAAAACTTACAAAACTTCCCTTAGTTGAAGGCTGTCGCATGGATAAAGCATAGCGAGACAATGAAATATATCATTTCAGCTTACAATGGTCATTTTGCTGATTAGATTTTTTTTTTTCAGTCTGCTTTACATTGCATCAACATAGATAGGTCTTATTACAAGTAATAAATTTCATCTTGATCTGTGGTGGAGTGTGGAGAGCTCGAGGAGACCCAGTGTGAGTCAACAATGAGGGGTGTCAGGTGGTGAGAAAACTTGAGGTCTCATTAAACAAGGCAGCTAAATCACTTTCACTATCGAGCTTCAAAATTTGTTCTCCTTTCCAGATTTGGATGCAACCACATCACAGAGAATTGCTTTCAATCTTGAACACAATTAGTCCATTTTATCTGACAAGAAAATTCCCCCTTTCGAACAAGAACAGTAGGTACTTCTATCACAGTTGGGTTTGGTTTTAGTGAGGATTTTTCCAGTTCCTCTCGGATCGTGCGTCTAATTATTTCCTGAATATTAGAATTATTCTTCATCACGTGCTCTAAAATAATGTCCATTTTCTGAGTTAGTTGTAGGATTCGTTATCGTAAAAGGGTTTACGACATGTTTTGCACTCTTCCACGTCCTTGAGCTGTTTCTTATCTGACATAGTGTTATTCACTTTTGTTATTTGCAGACGATATGGCTTGTTATATGCTATAGGCCCTAAGTTTCCCTTACGTGTGGGCCGAATGTATAAACAGCTAGCACTAAACACTGTCATTTACAAATTACAAGAATTATGGTGCAATTACAAGTATTATGAATATAGTAAAATCTTCACTCAACACTACAGTCATCCTTTACGCAGATGACATGGTACTAGGGTCATCAAACAAAGTCAGCTTACCTTATTGGAGTTAGAAATGTGGGTTAACGAAAATCAGCTCATGATCAATCTTCAGAAGACGGTCCAAATGACCTTTAGAAAAGGAGGGACAAAAGCAAAGCAAAGTCATCTCGGTACAGGCCATGAAGGCCCCTGGAGAGGTGGAAAGTAAAGGCTTCCAGTATTTGTAACCTCGGCACTTGATGGGGTAGAGTGGTTAGCTCTGCGCCCGGCCGCCTTTGCCCCCAGGGATTAACCTGGTACTCATTTTTGGTGTAGGCTGAGTGAACCTCAGGGCCATGTGCACCTCCGGAAGTGGAAATCTTGTTTCTTAAATTTTACGATTTCCTGACGGGGATTCGCACCCACATCCTTCCGGGCGAACCGAGCACGCCTTTACCGCCTCGGCCAGGCAGCCCCCGAAAAGGAGGGACACCTTCTACAAACGACACTCTTACTCTCTGTAACAACGATCTAACAAGAGTCAGCAAATTTAAGTACTTAGGAATAACTCTTCAAACTACAGCACTGTCCTTTAGTTACCACACAGAAGAAAGAACTGCGGCAGCGATAAGGGCCATCTACAAGATAAAATATCTCGCAGCACTATCTTTAACCACGGAAATAATGTTATTCTACACAGTAATATTACCTGTCTTGTCTTACAGATTGGAATTAATTTGGGACCATCTCAAACTCAGAGATCTCGAAAGGATAGAGAAAGTAAAAGCACGCTTTCTTAAATGTACTTTACGAGTTGAAAAATCGGCTCCATCACTTCTAGTATATGAACTGGCCATAGGAACTTTTTACATTCAGGACCTCAGAATGGGACTCCATCTGCCATCATGTTGATAAGTGAATACTGTAAATCCTAATGTCCATTTGGGTGCCCCTTTCTAATAATAAAGTACAAGAGTTAGTAATTGAACCTTGTACAGCTAATAAAGATAAAGTTAGCAGTTCTGGAACATCTAAGCTAAACTGCTTCCAAAAATGTACAATGAATTGAGGAATAGTCCCTCGAGCACCTGCTACTAATCCAATCACTTTAATGTCCCTCAGTCAAATAGTAAATATATTTCTGGGGAAGGGTTTGTGAGTCCCTGAACTTGGTAATGAACACATTACTCTCCTACAAGAAATTGAGATAAGAGTTAAATATTTCACCTTTTCAAACAGTGTGATTTGTGCTAGGTTGTGTTTCATTAAGTTCTGCAAACACTTCATTTTGACAAGGTACACTAAAATCACTAGCGTGTGCGTGTGCTATGCTTGTGTATCTTCAAGCCAAGTTGTCCTTAAAAGCAATAAAAGGCAACAAACTTCCAGGAACAGCCTCACAGACACTAAAAATCCATACATTAATGGGTAGGACTACAACTTACTATCTAAAGTATTTTTTAGGTTAAACAGCGTCCAAATGGTAAGTAGACACTTGGATCAATAATACCTTCAATTTAAGTCTCAATAAAATGAAAACTGTAACTCAGACTGATAAGCCAAGTTTTAAAACTGAACACAAGTAGGCTAATAAGAACAGTGCTGTTAACAGAACATGGCAATGTGACATACCTTTATTTTCTGGACGCAGATTAGCCAATGCTACAATATCATGCCCTGCAGCAACACACTGCACCATGTTATAACAGCTATCCTTCCCACCACTGATGAGTGCAACTGCTCTCATCCTTAGTTTCAATAGGCTGGTACTGCAATCTGGGATACAACTCCTGGTTCAAATTGTTTCGTTGGCCTACAAGATGTCGACTGTCATCATCTACAAAGAATCAATTGCAACAAGACATTAATACAGAACAAGTAAGAAGCCCACTGCCAAATAACGTCTGTAATATGTTACTGAAAACGAAGTCTCAAACTGAAAACAACAAAAGAGGCAACACAAAGCATGATCACCAACATTCTGAATAAAGAGCGAAATGCTTCCACTAAGTAACAGCAGAAAAACTGTAAAAGGATTTCGAAAGTAACACAAATGATAGAATCAACTTACGTAAAATTCACACAGCACAAGTGCACCCTCCGACGACCAATTGATGACTGACGCCAACGCCATCTATAAGTAAAAAAATAGAACGTCAAGAAAGCGCCTTTTATTTGAAACTATTTCCCTTCAGGACTTAAAGACAAAGAAAATTACCTTTAAATCAAACTTCAGACATTCTTAGATTAGCAAAAATATAAAACCATATCTTATATTAATAATATAACGCACCTAGATCGTATAGGCTACGTATAAGATGAAATACATCATATCGTGTAAACCCTACACATACTCTTTGGTAAACCCCAAACACTATGCAACCGTGACGTCATGAACGCTACGCTGGAAAGCGTTTAGAAAACCTTTTTTGTTGTTGATGTATGTGAGGTTTGTTAGACGTTTGTGAGGTTTTGTTTTGAGATGCTTTGTGCAATGTATTTTGACAAATTAATCAATATTTATACATAAAATAGGGATATGCTGTTTTAATAAGTTTCCCGCTCGTTCTTTACTTTTGACTCAAATGTCTTGAAATGAACGATTCATAGGTTTGCCAATATAGTTATTCTGGCTTACGTTAATTTATTGAATGAAAAGCTTAAATTATACGTGAAATTATTTAAAGTACAGCAAAAAATTCTGAATCTAACAGACAGAAGACCATTTAATTTTCTTCCTAACCTAGTTATTCTGAAATTGCTCCTGTACGTCTGTTGAGTACAACTCTCGGTTTATTCTAAATTTACGTTCAACGAATTACAACTCCCAAAATCCCTTTCGTTAGGTATATTTAATTCTCTATGTTCACTTGGAGTTTCGACACATGAAACGAATCGTTTCGTATGGCATTATTTTATGTGTTATAGTTTTAGTGGTTAGAATATCGTCTTCGCCGTTCCGGGATATCAATTCAGAAACGTTATATAGTAAGAATGGTTTTGGCTGAGAGAAATGCGGAAAGTGCTAGAAATGGCCGTAGATCCAGAGGACCCAGTCCAAACGGACATGCATCGGATTCAAGTAGCGAAGAGGAGGGTGGTAAGTATTATATTTTAAATGTGGAAGCTTCAGTTACCTTTCTGAAGGTCCCTGTTTGATTTAGTACCTGTCATAGTTTGTCTCAGAGTGAAGGTAAGGGCTCCATCTTCGTTTTCAAACTTCGCACGCTCAAGTACACTACAGTGTTCCTCTGGTGGAACTTAACCTCACTTCATGTAGTGTTCAAATAATGATTGTTTATGCGAAATGTATTAATATTACGGGTTATTTTTATTCAGTAGGTGAGAAAAGTTGTTCGATTTAGGATTTTAAAATTGTTTATGGGCTTTTACACTTTGGTAATGTTTCTTTGAATTTGAGTGTAAAATACATGCTAAGGTACAGTTCTTTGTTATGGCTAAATTAATAATTTCGTTTATATGTAAAGAGCCCTGCCTAGTATATGGAATTCACTTTGTTCCAGATGAAAAGATAAGAGTTGGGCGGGACTACCAGGCGATTGTTCCTGAATGTATACCAGTGCATGGTCAGTGTAATGATTTGTATTCTTATATTTTATGTATCTTTAATGTGCTTTATATATTTATTAAAAGATGTAAACCATTTTTAATTTAAGTAAAGTTTGCCACCTAAAAGAGGATTAGGCCTAGAGTAGAGAAAGCTCTTAATTTGTAAGTTTCGTTATATTTTAATTTTGACGTTTTATCACCTTAATGTCCTTAAATATGAGTCATGGACTATTTCCTGAAATATTGTCGTAACATGCAGTTGTTGCTTTCTGAGATAAGATTATGATATCTTGTTTTGAAAGATTTCTTTTGTTCTCCTAGGAATGGTTTACATTTTCTACATAGCAAAAATATATCATTTGCAACTCTGTGATATTAGGTGTATTAACTAGCTAATAAGTGGAAGAAAATAGCTGAACTATTGTTGTACTGGGGAAAACAAAAAGTTAATTGTAATCCTGTTGGCTTGTGAACTCTGTAGTGTAGGTAGATGGCATATTAAGCTAGATGAGATGGAAATAAATAGTAATGATTCTATTGTGGGGTACCTATATATTGGAAATTATTTATTTTTGTTTCGGAAACAACTTGTACGCGGTCAAATATTAGGTGAAGTGAGAACCGTCAATACGGAATGATTCTAATATCTTGTAATAAGCCAAAGGTATGTTATAAGAATTGTGACCAGTATTTTCCAACATCAAGCGCATTCTGCTTTGCTTGAAACGATTAATCTTCAGTTCAAGAAAATGGACTCTTCACTGCATGATGTTGTCAGTATCTATGTATCCCCATCGCAAGTTTGACTTTGGACCTGCCCACTGTTCTCAGTCTATTCAAGGATTTCTGTACAGTCCAGTTTTCTTTGTGACTAGGTGGTAAACATTCCACTACTGTCATCTGTGGCCTAGTTGTACTTCCTCTTAAAACAATAATCACCATCTCCTGCTCTTTGAGGGTGATGATAATATAGGATCATATATGAGTGGTGTTTGATTTACTTCTGCTCATTCCTGCAATGGAGTACTGTTCTTGTCGTCAGATCCATAACCCTGGCGGTACTGTGTTAGGTGAAATTGCCAATAACTATGTTGGTTCTGGAAGTTGGAAGGTTTCTTGACTGTAAATGCAGCACTGGGTGGTTTATATTAATGTGATTGTGTAGTTATTGAGCTCGACATAAGGTTTTCAGTATAGTTTTCTTCTGTGAAGGTTGTGGATAGAACCTGAACATCACGTTGGAAAAATATGGCTTACCCCTATTTATGGTGGGGTCTCTCTACAGCTCAGAACATTCCATTTATGTTTGGTTGACACACTTCACTCTGGTACACACAGAATGTGACATTTGTGTTCCCTGCAGTAGGTCTTGTAGCAATTCATACATGCCTTCAGTATCAATAGTACCGAGCTCGATAGCTGCAGTCGCGTAAGTGCGGCCATTATCCAGTATTCGGGAGATAGTAGGTTCGAACCTCACTGTCGGCAGCCCTGAAAATGGTTTTCCATGGTTTCCCATTTTCACACCAGGCAAATGCTGGGGCTGTACATTAATTAAGGCCACGGCCGCTTCCTTCCCACTCCTAGCCCTTTCCCGTCCCATCGTCGCCGTAAGACCTATCTGTGCCGGTGTGACGTAAAACAACTAGCAAAAAAAAAATATCAATAGTCAACTGCAGCCCTGCAAAGGGCTTGGATGATGTTTCCGGTGTGAAAAGTTCAGCTGCAGAAGGATTGCCTAATTGCTTACGAAAATTGTAATCTTTGGGGAGGTACCTTTCATGATCCCTATTTCATAAATAGTAAACGCATATAATAATGAAATGAGGTGGAAATGGCGTATGGCTTTTAGTGCCGGGAGATCCCAGGACGGGTTCGGCTCGCCAGGTGCAGGTCTTTTGATTTGGCGCTCGTAGGTGACCTGCGCTTCGTGATGAGGATGAAATGATGATGAAGACGACATGTACACCCAGCCCCCTTGCCAGGGAAATTAATCAATGATGGTAAAAATTCCCGACGCTGCCGGGAATCGAACCCAGGACCCCTGTGGCCAAAGGCCAGCACGCTAACCATTTAGCCATGGAGCCGGACAGCATATAAAAATTAGGTAAAGTGATACCTTAAATTGCAAAGGAGAGAGATCGATCCTTTATGCTTTCCAGTGACCCACCAGCCTGCTCCTAGCAGTATTCTTACTTATCTAGAATTAAAGTGACTCTATATAGGTAAATAATATAAATTTCATTATTTATTGGTATTGACAGCTATTATTTTGAAAATTTTCTAATTCTATATTTCCTTCTGTTCGGTACAATATATTTTGTGCCGGGCTGAGTGGCTCAGACGGTTGAAGTGCTGGCCTTCTGACCCAAACTTGGGAGGTTCGATCCACGCTTAGTCTGTTGGTATTTGAGGTTGCTCAAATGTGTCAGTTTTGTGTCGGTAGATTTACTGACACGTAAAACAACTTCTGCGGAACAAAATTCTGGCACCTCGGTGCATCCGAAAACCGTAAGAGGAGTTGGTGGAACGTTGAGCAAATAACATTATCAGTATGTTTTGTTTACATTCTAGTAATACAGGGTCTTTATTTATGCTTGGCAAGGACTTTCTCGCTCGACCTTGGCCGCCGATGACACGCCGCTAGCGGCCACTGGTGCGCGCGGTTTTTGGCACTTCCTGCATTTACTGAGAGCTGAGCTCCGAGATAGTAGGGTGTTCAATGAAGCTACTGCGTACTGTATGTTGTATTGTATAGTGTTTTATTGTAATTGTGTATAGTGCTGTAATGTATGTAAAATATTTGTTACGTGAACGTGTATATCTGCTCAATACTTACATTAAGTGCAGAAAATCGTGCGCTAGGACGAGACAAAAGTTTCGTGCGAAATTTTCAGGGAGACCCATTCCTATCAATCGGACAATAAAACAACTGGCCAAGAGATTCAAACGTACAGGTTCAGTAAACAACTAAAATAGACGTAAAGGTCGTTATTATCTCCTTACTGAAACGTGTTTGATACGAGGATCATAAGTAAAAATCTGTGGCCCCCTCATAGCCCAGATTTAACAGCATGTGATTTTTATTTGTGGGGAATGTTAAAAAATTTAGTTTATGGGAACAACCCTTACTCACTAGATAGGAACTTAGACAATATAAGAGCTGTAATTGCATCCATCAGTGCTGAAGAACTTGGAGTAACCGAAAACTTCGTTAGGAGATGTCGATTATGTTTCACAGCGCATGGGGAACATTTTCAGCATAAACTGTAGACATTGTGAATAAAATGCATGATAATGATTTTGAGCACCATATTCTGTCATACATATGCATGCACGGTAGCTGGCAACTGAACCGTCGCTGGCGGCGAAGATCGAGCGAGAAAGTCCTTACCAAGCATAAATAAAGACCCTGTATATGTTTTGGACCATATTCGGGCCATCTTCAGTAAAATAATGTTAAATTAAAACTTTAAAAAGTCTCAAATAATGACAGCTGTCAATTTCACTACAAGGTCACAGTTTGCATGTTCCTCTGAGACCCATGATGTTTTAATGCAATATTGTTAATAATACATCCATGAACAAGTGTTAAAGGAGTTTTTGAGGATAAATTCCATCTTTACAATACTTAAAATTATTTTATTCCTTTTCAGAACATCATCAATGGCACATGTTTCATCTCTTTGTAGGAGACATCTTCAGCCACAGAACAAAAATATATTAGAGTTACACAGGAATTTCTAAAAAACTCCACTGTTTCTTAATAACATGTCTGAACTTCTTGACTTATACATTAATAACTGAAGTCGAATGCCACAGTTCTAATATTGTTCTAATATTAAGTTTGGAGGTAGGTGTAAATTAGGTGAAACCTGGCGAATTGCCAGGTTGGTTTAATTAATGGCTTTGTGTGTTATATGTAGAAGTTTCATCGCCTGTCTCTCTTTGGCCCGGCTGAACTGTGTGCGGTCTTGTGTTGGGCTATAACTTTTCCGTAAAACACATGGAACATCAAGAATAAAAACTCGTCGGCTAAGTCTTGGACTATCATCCAGTGTTTTTAACTGAGCATTTACAGGGTCCATAAAGAACCACCAATATGATCCAAAAGGCAATGCAACCAAATTTATTCCTTGTAGTTTCATTGTAACTTTGATATTCTGTGAGGATCTAACATTGTCTTTTTAATTTAAAATATGCTTTTTGATGTTATTGTAAGCAGGTTTATTGAAGTGTATATCTTTAACTGTGGCGTTCAACTTGAGTTCTTAGTACCGTATATAACTCAAGAAGTTCAAACATGTTATTAAGAAACAGTGGAGGTTTTTTAGAAAATCATGTGTGTCCTTATTACATTTTTGTTCTGTGGCTGAAGATGTCTCCTACAGAGAGATGAAACATGTCCCTTTGATGATGTTCTGAAAAGAAATAAAATAATTTTAAGTATTGTAAAGATGGAATTTATCCTCAAAAACTTATTTAACATTTGTTCATGGTTTGCATTATATTATAAACAATATTGCATTAAAACACCATGGTCTCCAAGAGAAACATTAAAATAAATATAAGTAGGGCTAAAGGAAACATACAATTGTTCTGAAGTTCTGCTGAAGTGTGACCTTGTAGTGAAATCGACAGCTGTCATTAAAGATGTTTTAATTTAATGTTATTTTACTGAAGATGGCCAGATATGGTCTGAAACATGCAACATGCATTACTAGAATTTAACAAAACATATTGTATTGAACAGGAAGAAATATAGAATTTCAAAATGATTATGCAAATGTGTCAAATGTGGCCATTTTCTGTGTTGTTATTTGTCAGCTGTGACAAAGGCACATTTGCCTCTGTGATGAAGCTTGTCATGTCTGTCCTCAGGGCTATTACATTTGGTCAAAAGAAGAGAATTGCCCAGTTTAAAATTGCAGACCATTGATTTTCTCACTCACTGCACTTAATCTAAGCAGACCAATGACCTAAGCAGATCTATGCTGTTGTCCAGGGGATACTAGAAAGGCCTGTAGGCCACTTCGTGGCTGTTACCTGCCCTCTACTTGTCGTGCAAGGAAAATGGTCTCGTCAGTGTCTCTTGGGCACGTACGCTCCATTTGCTTGCTGTCCCAATGTAATTCCACTCTCAAAGACTACACTGTGAATGTTTCTGCTTTGTAGGTTAATGCACCAAAGCTGGCTGACCTGTTTACTGAATTCTGACTTCCAAGCCACGCCATTTTGGATTTTCGTCTATCTCTTGTGTACCTGCATTGGAATCCTTAAGAAATATATACTGTAGTTGTTATGAACTACATTTTCCTATATTGGTTATACCAGTAAGGTGGCAGTATTTGTACTTATCGTCTAAAATCTCTGTGGGAATTTGGCAGCAAGTAATGGAACTTGGGACTAAAGTTCAGTAGCTTGCTGGTAGCTGTTATACAAGGAAAAACACCCCAGCTTCCATATTTTCAAGTAAAGGCTATAATATGTAAGGGTACTCTTCTGCTTCGGAATAAAGCTATGTATAAGGCTTAGACAATAATGAATTTATACTAAAGATGATTCTGATGATATTTATACAGGGTGGATCTAAATTCCTATCACGCACTTCGAGGGCATGTAGATAAAATTTTCTGTAGGAACCTATGTCCAGAAATGTACCATTTCCCACAGCAATGCAAAGCAGCACCATGTATTTAAATGTCTTGCATTTGCCACGTCATTGATGGAACAGTCTGTACATTGCCGTTGCAGTTCTTTTGCATCCAACTTTACAAGAATGGCTTGGAAAGACAACCATCCACTTCAATACAAACCTTGTACCTACAGATAATGTTCCCGCCTGGTGGCCATCAAGACTTGAATGCTTAGGCGGTTTAAGTCCTGTTGGTGGAGGGATAAAAAATTTACCATCAGAATGTTGGCTGACAGGAGAGGTGGTGGTATTTCTAATCTCTAGATTACATGCCAAAAATCTGGATTAAATTCCGAATCTGTCAGATGAGACCTTAAACATTGAGTATACCTCTTGGTGTTATTTGGCAGGAGTAGGCTGTGTGTCAACACCGGTTTCACCTTCTCCCTACCTCGCCATCCCACATCCACACACGCAGGTTACCCATGGACGTCAAATAGAAATATCTACACTAGGCAATCTGAACATGTCCATAGACGCTCCCGGCGCTAAAAGCCATCTGATAAATAAAACTTGCGATACACTCGCTTACAAACACTTAGGCCTGGTTTCATCAACATGGGTTAAATATACTCTAACCCTGGGTTTGTTAACTTCGGGTTAATATTTTAACTCATTCTTATGAGTCACACGTTTTACCAAGCTATTTCGGCAGAGGGTTAACTAATACTGTATTAACCCTTGGCGGAAACAGCTGTCGTACCAATCAAGGAGCTAGTAACGAAAAATCAAGAGATTGTGAACATACTTCTTGCGTAGTTCTTTTGTTTATTTTCTGCACGGTATTTCGTTTTCTTCCTCAGTTTCATGGTAGATATTATTCTTTTGTGATCGTGATATAACTGATTGCAGTGATTGAAAAATGGATGAAGTTCCGAAGAGAAATAGGGGCACGAATTTTTCTGCTTTAGAAAAAACATTACTTACTGAATTAACCACAAAGTACCAAAGCATTATAGAATGCAGGAAGACTGATGGTATAAAATTAAAAGCAAAGCAGGACACATTGGAAAAAGTAACAAAGAAATTTAATAGCATTGCTCTCGTTGCAGGCCATCTTCCAACTGTATAATGAATTTTGAGGTTAGAATCACTGATAACTTGACAGTTGACAGAAAAATAACCCTGTTGTCTCTGACCATTACATGAAACGACCCTGTGGTATAAAACCTTATTGCAATTGATATAGTATAGGGAGGCCCGGTTTGGTCAGCTGTGTATTCTAACCTCTCGCGAATTTTTTTCGACACTTTGTATTCACTGGTTAAATATGTGGTTTTTGCATGGCTCAGTGTTCTCCCCCAAAACTTTAGTCAGCCGGTTGGCAGGAATGAGTAGCCAGCCGGGGAATACTTTGTAAAGAAGGAATATGATAACATTTCAATTTATTCCCCTCAGGGCATTAACCCAGCAGTGGTTGCGCACAGGGTGCTTCTTAAAGTGGTCACCGTGGGTCACTTATTTCGTCAGGACTTGTTATTTTTTTAAACTATGTTTGTACATCAATTAATACTATTATCTAGGACATAGAAACAACCGAACCTTTATTTATGTTCTTACTATACAACTACAAATTTATTTTTAAAATGTTAATACAAAACCTCAACGTACTTGCATGTGTTACAAAGATTAGTATTATTTTCTGGAATATTGTTAAAAGTCAGAAATAGTTTTACATGAATGCCTTCTAAGAACATGAAGAAAGTTTTAGAGATCAGTTTTGAATAGCCACGATGTTGAATTTTTCAATGATTTTCACACAAACTTTTGGTACGAGTAAACATATAAATAACAGATAATAATAAATGTCGAAACGAACTGATAAATTCAGAATCTCTGGCTAGGATTTAAAAAAATATTTACAAATCCACCTCACAGTTCTCATTCTCTGGTTTAGGTATTTTCCAGACAGTCTAGGCCAGTCAGTTTGCCATGGATTCCACATACAAACTTCTTACAGGTCGCACACGTCTGATACATCTTGTTGCCAGTCCTTGTGCACATCTTTTTCGTTTTCTGGTACCGTCATCTTTTTGAGGTCTCTCAGGGAGTGGATCCGTTTCTTTCAGAGTGCGCAGAATTTCCGTCCTAAGCTGACGGCTAAGATTTCCAGTCAGCAAACGGGTCCTCATATACGGCGTAACCAGTTCCTTGGCGAGTCCTTTCAAGAACTGTCTCCTCACCTGATGCTTGTCTTTATATTGTTTCAGGAATAAACAACTAGTGCATTGATAGCTGTCACGTCCATAAGATGAAAAAATCCAGTAAGGGGCCACCTGTTTGTTTTTCTGCCCACAGAGTAACTTCCCGACATTTCATCGACTACGTCAACCCACCTTTCGTTAAATTGTAGAACGTAGTGATCTCTGGTTTCTTCGCATCACCTGTGCTAGGATCAATAGATTACTGTAGTGCATTGTTGAAATTAAGATGACAACCTTTCCTTTCTTTGGTACGTAGGATACCAGAGTTGTAAGATTCTTGCCAAATCCAAACATGGAAGAATGTACCTCACGGCCCGTACTTTTCACAAAACAAAGTGGAAGCTGTGTCTTATTTTTTTTTTTTTTTAATGGTACCGGTACCAACAGTTGTTAGGTTATGTTGCAGCAACATGTTCTGAGCTAGGGGAGTGCTTGTGAACCAGTTGTCATGGATGACATTACGTCCACTTCCTGAAATAGGTGATACAAGTCTCATTACAACTTCAGCAGGAGTTTGTGTGACTTGATGATACTGACCTTGTGGTTGTTTCCCCAAGTAGACCTCCATGTTCAGGACGTAGAAAGTGTGAGCATCAACAATGGAATACACCTTTATACCGTACTTAGCGGGTTTATTTCTCATGTACTGGCGAAAGGGACACCTGCCACGAAATCCCCACAGCATTTCATCGACTGTGGTATATTCCGATACACTGAAGTTTGCTTGACACTTAGCTACGATGTATTCAAAAACCTCACACAGTGGAGCGAGTTTATCACCAGCAATTCTAATGTGACGATCCCTTTTATCATCAAAGCGAAGGGCTGCTGAGACATTACAGACCGAAAAATAGGTACTCCAGTTTCATCGTCACTCCACATTTCATCCGTGTTCAAGTGCGACGATTTCAATACTGCTGCATAAAGCAGAACTCCTAGTAATGCCTTTATCTCCTCTAAATTTCTGTTCTTTGAGTCTCTTTCGCATTCGTAGTTGTCTTTTATTATATTGGTGTATATATTGGTATAATCAATGATCTTCTGTTGAACGTTATCTGTGAAGAAACACTGCCATGCTTTCACCAGTATGTTAGCCTCTTTCGCTGCTCATTTGCACCCTGGAAGATAAGTCACAATACTCCGGCGTCTTGTATGGACTGATTGTGTAGGTTCAGCCAGTTTCCATTTAGTGCTGTCTTTACCAGTGTAGTTGCCTCTATAAAGCAGTGGGATGTCATCATCCGAAGTAGAGTTGCCTTCCAAATGTTCATCAGTGGCTACTTCGTCATCACTGTCATCACTTTGTTCCGTACCTGTGTTCCGGACTTGGTCGTCTTGTATTTCTTCTTGTGGATCGACATCAGTCCCTACATCACTTTCATCACCACCCAGTTCATTGTCTGTTTCCGCTGAGAATGATTCATTTAGCAGAGAACGAATACGGTCTGCTTCTCTCTCATCCATTTTACCGAAACAAGGAAAACGTACTGAAATGTAAAATTTAACTCAGAACATTTATGTGAACACAAGAGTTTGCTGTGGGTCATGGTGACCCACACACTACTTTCCTCGAGAACTGCTACGCTCGGACTGAGTGCCGCCTGTTGTGCTGTGTAGAGGGGGTAGACTTAGGAAGATACTGGGAGGGGGGTTGCTGTGTGAACGGAAATGTAAGCGTGAGGGTCATGGCGACCCACAGTAACCGTTCTCGGGTTTACAATAATCTGACAGGTAAACATTAACTGTATAAACTGAACAAACAAGACATAACAGAGTATTCTGGACTTTAAGTGTAACACCAGGACTTAACCACTCTGTTGCTGTGGAGTGCCATAGAGGTTTGTGACGTCGTGGAATCGAGTGCTCGCGTGTGATTCCAGACTAATCCAGACACCGCTCGCGCATGGCATTACATGATAGTCAACGTAAACATTTAAACTCGGATGTAATTGATGCAGTTATGTCAATAATAATGAAAATTTATCATTTAAATGAACAGTTTTACGGTATTTACATTTTAATTTGGAGCACCTAATGATTCAAATATGTATTAATATTATGTAATTAGCACATATCTAGGTTATGTTAGCCGCGCGGTCTATAAACATGGCAGGGCGGTGCGCCCATTAAGAAGGTCCTAGAGAGAACACTGTGCCTGATCCTTGAATACTAGTCCTTATATCTCCCGGTGCTCGGTCATGATGGTAGCTGCACAGTTAGCGGCTATGCAGAATTCATGGGTGATATTATCAGGCAATATAATACGATTTTGCTGTAGCATCATCTTCAGTGGTCAGAAGTCCCTGTCAGTTGCACATGTCCTTCTCGCTTGTGTATTTGTAGTGGTTGGCTCTTCCTGTTTCTGATTGCGTACTGATGTATCAAGCGATGACCATTCCACTTTCAAAGACACTTAAGCCCCTTACTCTGCCTATTTTGCAGATATCTCCTAGCTCTGAACAACGTCGAGCCCTCTGTTTCCTCTTCTATCAGCAGCGGCAGGTAGTGAGTTTTAGGCCCTATTTTACGTGTATGGAAGGGTGTTTGGACACTTTTGATCAGATAGTGTACACTTTTAGCTTATTCCTGTAATTTCCAAGAGTTGCTGGAGCCACGGAGAGTCATTTTGGATTTTTGTAAGAGTATTTTAAGTTCGCTGCCCTTCTTGATGTCCCATAATATCTATGTTTAGATCTCAGCTCAAAGGCTGGTTGGGTGTAGTAATGGCTCTGCCATTGACTTTCAGAGATAGGCTAGGCTTCACTTACGAGACATACTAGGGAAATGAGAAGCGAGGTTGCTCTCTTCTCTGGCTCAGAAAGTGCTAGTACATATTAGTGTACCAAGCCCACTAAAATGCACTCACGAGCTGATCCTATGAGCGGCACTTTCATATCATTCATCATGAAGACTGGCTGCAGAAGAAATTGTGTTCATACTTCAGTCACTTTCATATTGTTGAAGCTAAGGATTAGACTGAAACAGACAGACCCCTAAAAGTAACTATGTCTTGCCAGAAATTGATCTGGGCTTGCCAAGTTAAAATCTCGTCCTAAGATTCAAACTTCAGCGGAAACCCAGAGGGTAAGGCATAGTTTGAACTAACAGTCATAAAGAATTATTTATTTATTTATTTATTTATTTATTTATTTATTTATTTATTTATTTATTTATTTATTTATTTATTTATTTATTTATTTATTTATTTATTTATTTATTTATTTATTTAATTTATTTATTTTTTCTTTATAGTCTGGGGTGCTTTAATTTTGCCACCAAAAATGAGGTTCTTTAATTTATTTATTGTACAATGAATCAGTTATTTACATGTACATTTTATATACAGAGTTCGTGGACAAATGTGCACAGTCACAAGTTTGTACAATCTTACAATTCTAGATCTAGTTCTCGGACCCATTCTACTGCTTCAACTGATGTATGATGGATGTCCGTTATCGTTCCTCTGAAAGCGTGAAGAGAGCAGTCAGCAACAATGTGGTGGACAGTTTGCAAGGAGGCACCACAGTCACAATTTGCAGAGGTAGCCCATCCCCATTTGTGTAGCAGATATCCACATCTGCCTTGTCTGGTTTGGATCCAGTTAATGATCCTCCACTGGCATCTGGGAAGGTCGAATCCTTGTATTGATTACTGAAGACTGCTTCCACTGGGTTTTCCATCAAGACTAAAGCTCCATTTACCTGACTTTGTGGTCCTGAAATTTAGCGGTGACAGCTCGACTGCAGATTAAGGCGAAGCATTGCCTGTGCAACCAGAGCTGTCCTTGAAAGCTGCCAATCAACTTCATGCTCCACCTTGCCCTCCTTTGCCCTCTGGCTCTGCTACACTCGTGCCTACGCATATCCGAATCCCAAAGTTAGATTGTACTGTAGTCATATGTCTTAGTGTCAACTAACTGTGCCAGGTGAAACTCTTTGGGTATATTTTATTGGTAAATTATTGTTTTCAAAACAAGACCTGTTTGGAAACAATTAATGAAGAGAAAAATGGTTGAGATTGTTCTTATCCAGATATTAAATAAAATTATTTGTCAACAACTACTTTACCTTAATATACAATGAGAATCTATCTTGCATCCATCCATCATCATTAAAGACTGTTGCAGCTTTCAGCATTCAGTCTGGAAGCCTCTGTGAATTAACTGAGTGTAACTATCTCTGTGGCCTCATTCTTATCTTAAAATAATTAAAAGCTGAGTCTAACCAGCATCACTTGGTCTCGTTTACTTCTCTTACCCTCCATATCTGAGCCTGTTAATCTCCTTGGTAACATGTCCTCTTCCATTTGCCTCCCATGACCCCAGAATACGGCTTTAAAGGGGGTAGAACATTAATTTATGATAATGGGCCGAGTGTCCACTTCGACACCAGAAATGATCACAAAAGTTCGTCAGATTATCCACAAAGGCAGTCAAACAGTTGATGCTGCATTCTGTGTAAAAATTTAGAAACGTTAATGGGAGGATGTTAGGAGCCGCGACCTGATCAGTGGTGAAACAGCGCATGGCTCATTCATCTCTGGAGGCCACATGCAATAAATGAAAATTACAACAATGCGTTTGCTCAACTGCTCTCCTGACTTGGCTGTGTTTGACCAAGAATAACACGGTCCTGGCACCACATCCTTTGTGTTTACTTGGTCTTGCACATTTCGACTTTTTCCCGTTCCAAAAACTGAAAATGCTCTTAAGGGGGGAAGATTTCAGACAGTGGAAGAAATTCAAACCGAATAGCAATCTGTTTTGAACATACTCATTGGAATCCTTCCGATCGTGGCCGTGCTGCTGGAATCAATATCTAGTCTCAAATGGAAACTACTCACAAGGTGTTATGGGGCCAATGTCTAACGTACACAATGAAACATTAGATCCGTCCAGGAATTTGTTGACTTGACCTTATATTTGTCATACAGCTTTCTGTTTTTCATTATTGTATAGGCCTATCATCTTAATGTGTGCTATTTTAATTGACAACAACACTGCATGTTTACATCTCTGTTTGAAAAACTTTGCTAACTACAGGGACAGTATTTTATTTATTCAGGGAATTGCCACTCACCCGGTCGCCTGTGTTGCAAGCCTGTTTCCCACCAAGCACTGTACCATAATGTGGCCAGCGCTTGCCCGGCACAGTGTGTTTTGCACAATATTTCTTGTACGTTATGAAGGTCCCCTAAACACGTGAACTCTTGACTAAACTAATCCTTACGCTGACAAAGCTCTCAGCCGACTGCAAAGGAGGGGGCTTGTGGCGCAGAGAAACGTGTCGTGGGAAAGTGCTTGGTGGGAGACAGATTCGCAGCGTGTGCGATTGGGTGAGCGACAATCCCCTGAATAGATTAACAAATGCCCCTGTAGTTTGCAAAAGAGAGGTTAAGAATTCAACATAGCGCAGTTTATCATTACAGCATGCTACACAAGGCCGCCAACTTAGGAGCTCAGGTCAGGCTAGTGATGAACATGACAGAATGTGAGGTATATTCTGCTAGTGGATTGGTTAGGTTCAGCTAGTGACAAAAATGCGAATGAAGTACCGGTAGTTAAGTTTATCTCTGTTTGCTTAGTGCTACAAAGTTGAATTCACCCTTGTTTGCTCTTAATCGGTCACAAAACTTTTCTGAGAGTTTTATGAACTAAGTGTATCAGGTATACTTCATTCCTACTTTTCATCATAATTTTAAAGATAAGGAAGTAAAGTAGAGATTGATTCTCTTCCAAAGTGATTTTCCATAACTCACATTTACATTTAAAAGTATTTATCAAGGTTGTATGAAATGTGATTAGCTTCACTTATCCGATATTAGATAACTTCACTCAATTTTAGCATTACATCCATCAGAAACTCCATATTTACGATGTTACACAATCCTTCAATTCTGTGTTCTATTAATGAAACTTTTCTTTTTTCTTCAGAAATATGTATTCAACTTGCTAACACTTTCCCTCTACCAAGTAACTTATCCTCTGTATGTGGAACCAAGTCAGCATAGTCAGTCCTTCAAACAACCCAGTTGCATGAAAACAGTCGTAATAGAATTAAATATTAACTGTGTACATGTCTTTGTTAAAATTAGGGACTTTTTGCTGATGTAATATGCAGTGATAAAACATTGAAGAGACAATTCATATTGGCTGTGATAAGTTTGTGGTATCAGTGTTAAAATAGTGAAATAAATTCAACCATTTATACTGGATTGAGTTATTTGCTTTCTTATAGTGCCCCTCATGCTTCCTATTTCCTCTATATCAATTAACACAGAGTGATCTTTTCTACTCCATTGGCCGTAAGACCTATCTGTGTCGGTGCGACGTAAAACAACTCTACTCCATTGGTTGATTTTGAGTCTTCTCACTATCATTAAACATGACAAAAAAAGTTAGAAACAGTGTTGCTACTGGTTTGAGTCTTTGTATCTTTCACAAAATTATTTTTTGAGAGTTTTGAGGTAAGCATTGAACAATAAAGTGTTTTAAGTATAATTTGTATTTACTTTGAATTGTAAGATGAAGATTTTTCGTACTAGGCGAACTGTCCACAACTCAAATTTACATTTAAAAGTATTCATTGTGGTTATAAATCAGAGTGGCGTTGCATGTCAATGTGCTATGGCTATGGAGCCAAGCTGTGGGTTTGAACTCCACCATCAAGAAAACAGACTAAGGGGTAGATAGACATTTTGGATGTAATTCTTTAAATGAGATGAACCTTTCCTGGCACCTATTACGTAAGTTCACTGAGTTTTAGAACGCCTTTATATTCACAGCTCTAAATGGAATGTTGATCAAGCTTGCTGTAGGGCCTGCACTGCTGTTCTAAGTGTTAAAGGGTGTATCTCAATTGTTCACAATATTCTGCTTTTTTTCTTACCATATTCATGTTTCGTGGTCACTCTACTTATTTCCGAAGCAAAGTAACTGTATCTCATTTAGAAAATTATGAAAGACACTAATAAATTATGCTATACTGGTATCTCGAAAGTTAATGGAATTAGCAGTATCATGTTTTCCTTAAATATATAGCCATAACTTAACTCTGGGATATAGTTCATAAACAAAGTTCATTAAGCTTTGTGCAGTTTGCAATTTAGAAAATGGCTCATTGGCCAAATATTTGAAGTTCTTGAGATATGTCCTTCAGGCTTAGTATGGCTGTACAGGTCTCATCTTCAGAAGTTGCCCCACAGATCAAGCAGTTTGCATCACCAGTTGCTTTTAATCAAAGACTGATATGAATCACGCACAACTAAAAAGGATTAAGTTAGTGGAGATGATTACTTAGAATTGAAAGTCGTGAGTGAAGAAGGCGTGGAGATAAGTTGTTTTGTGTTCGAAGATCTAACAGATATGTCAGTAGAGTCCAGGGGAACATAAGCAAGAAATCATTGCGAGACAATTGCCATTGCTGAGTAACGTCGTGGATAGACGTGCCAGTTTAACTGGTGAGCCCAAATGGCCTGACCAAGGCTAAAGGCCCCATATGCTCACATACGGTCTAATAACCATTCTGTTGCTGTTTTTTTTATGAGCGAAGAAATCTTCATTCATGTGAGAAATTTAGCAATTCTTAACAAAATTTCAATCTTTCAACAAACGATGCTCTGTTACTAGTTCCCATTTCCTAGTTAATTCACATTTAATCCTCCCACATAAATTGAACATCCGCACTTTTATATCATTCTTTCCTCTTTGCATAGTTATAAAAATAATCGTATGGTCTCATCTAGTGTGGTGCAGGTCTTCTGAAGTGGTGCCATCTAGGCAACCTGCCCTCCAGTTTCAGCATTGCGATTGTGCTGCTGTTTAGCAATGAAAGCAGTATTCTTTTGGAGTGGATACTATGGCTGAGTTGGATGACATAGAGTGCACCTCCAGAGGTCTTTAACCCTAGTACTGCTGCAGGATTTTATCTCAGGTGCTGAGGGTAAAGTTACTGCATTACAGACACTTTAAAAAAAAAAATGTTTGTAGCCACACATAAGTCATAATATAAATGTATTGTATACCATTTTAAAGCTTAGAAGTAGCACTAAACGTTGATGCAAGAGACAAAAAGATTAAATAAAAATGGGTAATACTATGAAAAATATATTAAAACATTTTACCAATTACAAAAATGTTTAAAAATCCTGGCCTAGAAGTGGCTGAAATAATTGGTTGATGTGAATGGAAATATTATTTATGTAATTTGTGCACTGTAAGCTTATGATGGAGATCCATAACATTAATTTTAAGCCTTTAGTTCCCTTTTGAAAAAATAAAAGATTTACCTCAACATTTTTCAGAAATACCAGGATGGTGGACTAAAATCTTCACACTCTCCTCCTTTTGGTGTTGTGATCAAAGTCCTTGTAACAGTTCACTCATACACCATCACCACATCCAAAGCAGCCATAGTTGGACCTTTTCACTTTTTTATTTCCAGGAGAATTGCATAGAAATCACCTGTGTTGACGATTATTGGGAAGTTTCTCTATAGTGTGAGAGGTGTTGGCGGAAGCTGGCATGGTTTGAACTTCTTCAGCACCACAGAGAGATTCCACAATGTTCACAATAAAGTCATACCTTGATATTAGTTTATCTTCATCTGTATTCTGTGTATATAGAATATAGGCTTTGAGGATGGCCATGTCAACAATATGAAAAAAAAGTTTGTACCAATTCCTATGGCTAGCTCGTTCAGCTGACACATGATCAATTTTCTGATCAGACACATCAATGCCCCTCATCCCCTTCGTATACTCTGTCACTACAACTGGCATAACAATTTCCCTCCCCTTCGAAGATCTACGTTTCACCTTGTGGTTGATAGCTGGGCATGCAGTAGAGAGAACTGATAACAATTTTTTCTCTCTCCATGCAGTGAACAGCAAAGGGCCACTTCTTTCGTATACAGTTTGTTCAGGCTCTAATTTTAAAGAGTTTATTCCTGGAGGAAGATTTTTCTATTACTGTGAACAGTACTGGTAAAAAGAGTGTTCTTTTCCCAAAGAGCTAATGCCAGGTCAACAGAAGTATACCAGTTGTCTACAACAATATGGTACCCCTTCCCAAATATATTTCCAATACTGTTCAATAAACTGAAAACTACATCATACCCCAATCCTTTACACTTGGTGCAGAATCTCCATACTTTACAAGTGAATAACCACTGAACTGCATTGTATATGAGAAAACTGGTTCACACACCTTGAAAAGTTTAATTCCCCACTGGTGGTGATGCTTGTTTGGCAGATACTGAATCAGCTGAGTTCTGTTTTTAGTACCAACTAATGTCTCATCAATACTGAGTGTTTTCCCTGGAACATAGTGATTTTTAAAACAAGAATTGAAGTGGTCAGTGGCTGGCCTAACCTTGAAGAGGGGATCATAGTCCGGGTCACCTGGTTTCTTGCTGCATGTGTTGTCCACGATATGAAAAATTCTGTTTATTAGTAAGAAAGTATGGGTACGATGCGCATTGGTATCACCCAAATATCATTATAAAATTTGTCACAAATGGAACATAATAATTGCTTTTACACATATCAAGTGAAAAATCTGCAGCAAATTAAGAAATACCGTCGTTATTTGAGAAATATGAAAATATACTTAAGGCTTGTAGACAGGACTGGTTTATGTCGTATTCCGCTGCTGGTGCCGTCTTTTGTTACTTTCTTCAGGTCCAGGGCTAGCACCGTGGAATGGGAGTGCTATGTCTGTAGATTCTCATTATCTTTGTCCATATGACTAGAGCGGCCAGTTCAAACAGCAAAATGGAGGTCAACAGAAAAATAGCATGATCCCTGGACCAATAAAAATTCTTATTTCTGTTTGAACGAAAGTAGCTCGATCCCTGGACCAATGAATCACTGGTCCACTGATTTTTTCTTATGTACATTGGCCATACCATTTTGTCGCCTATTAAATATTGCATATCGCGATACAATTCATGAAATGATGTCATTGACAAGTGAAGCAATGAAACGAAAGTAAAGAACTTCAGTGAACACAGATATCACACACAAAATTGTTGAAAGTGTAAGACAAAAGACATACGTGTGTCACTGTGAGCGCAACACCAAATGTACTTGTAAAGAGGTAGAGTACGTATACATAATATTCTCCAAAAATCAAATATTTCTTAATTTGCCGCAGGTTTTTCACTTGATATGTGTAAAAGCAATTATTATGTTCCATTTGTGACAAATTTTATAGTGATATTTGGGTGATACCAATGCGCACTATACCCAGAAAGTATCCCTTGCCATCACTTTTCTTAAGAAGGGTGCTGAGTTGACCAGTAACTTGAGAGGTTCTTTTTCTTCACAAGACCCATATTTATGACCAGGCCAATAAAACGTTTTAAATCTGCCATCCCAATACCACCATCTGGCCATAGACGAAGTTGACTGTGCTTCTGTAGAACACCTAACTTATGGATGTATTGTCTGGCATAACAATTAGTCTCTTGCACTAATACTCTCCAGAACCCAAGGTTAAAAAACAGAGAGAAGTACAAGATTGGGGCTGCGTTACGGGGAGGCATATTTCTGGGTCCGGGGTGGTGAACAGTAAATGAGACACTTTTTCCGGGGAATTCACTTTCTGGAGTTTTCACATCACACCAATTCACACTCACGCTTTCAAAACTTACATTACCAGTCACCTGAAAACCTGTTGTAGAACCTGGAAGCTCATCAACATACACATCACTAGATTTTGGGACACCCTGTGAAAGTCTACCCGATGCACTCAAAATTTCATTTTCAGTTTTGTCATCTAATGAACTCTCCACATTATCCTCCACACAATAATCATCATCACTATCCGTATCATCACAAATAAGTCTTTCAATTTCATTATCGTCAACATAAACAGACGTCATGTTGCTTAACTGATAACTTCAAGTGTAAAGATAAAATAGTGTCTGCCTTCCAAACAAATTGTATTTGTGACTCACAAATAGTTTCAAAAGATAGATAAACCTTCCAACTAGCAGGTAAACATACTACTCCTGCCATCTCTTGAGATTCTTACGAACTACGACGATTTTCCCGAACGTCTGTCAGACAGACGATCGCAGTTGAGAAACAATCACACCGTCTGACAGACGGTCCGCACTTCTTGGGTTAACATGTCAACCACAATATAAACTGGCTACCTCAGCCAGGATCGAACCCACCAGTTTGGGATCACGATTTGGACACTACCAGTGATCCACTGAGGCAGTTGCATTTCATGTAACTACTACCCAGGTAGAATGAATCTGGAGATCGTGAAGGCCACACTGACCAATTCAAGAACCATATCTTTCATAACCATTAGCCACTAAGATAGCATCATGATGTTGAGCCCCGTCATAATAATATGTGCGTGAGGTGAAAATGGAAATTGCAACACCATGAAATGGAAAAAGAAAATTTATAATTACTCCACCTTGATCAATACAACAAAATGTGTCTTAAAGGAAACTTAAGTAAATTAACAGAAACAATTTTCTTGCATCAAGAATTCTAGAATTGAGTGCTTGTATATATTCTTTTATTTGGTGCTCTTTTTTGTGGTTTTTTAATGAGGAGTCAAGTTAAAGTATTTCAAGATTGATCTTTCATAGGACTTTGTGTTGTGTTTTTAGTGTGTTCTGTAAACATTTTTGTTTTTTTTGTTTTCAAGGCTGAAGAAGGCCCAATGGGGCCAAAACATGTACCGTTTATGTAAATTTACATGAAGTTTCCTTTAAGACACATTTTATTGTATTGACCAACATGGAATAATTATATATGTTTTCTTTACTGTACAGTCAGTACAGAACAACCTAAATATGAGATTCTTAAATTGCAATGAAAGGAGATGCCTACAACACCCCAAGTGTGCAGGATGGACTGGTTTGAGGTAGTGGTGCAATGATAACATGTTAAAGTGCCTCTGTGCGCATGAGCCCACCCCGAGCTGCAGTATATTACTGAATCCTGCGCGGTACACATTCAGTGAGGCCCATTGAATTAGTGTTCGTCCACAGTTTGGGGGTGGCTGAGGGGAGTTGTGTAGGTATCTACCGATCGTGTAAAAAAAAAAAACCTGTATGGCTCAAGAGTCTCAAAGGGCCTTGGCCTATCAGGCATCTACTGCTCAGTCCGAAAGCCTGCAGATTACAAGGTGTTGTGTGGTTGGCACGACGAATACTCTCAACCATGAATGAGGCTGCTGAGTGGACCTCAGACTAGCCCTCAGAGCTAGGTAAAAGTCCCTGACCTGGTTGGGAGTTGAACCTGGGGCCCTAAAATGTGAAGATGGGCTTGAAAACATTCCAATGTAATGTTTACCATCCAAGGGATTACCACTGAATTGACAACCCTGATCATATACTGTTGAGCAGTCATTGTGCCCTCAGCAATCACTAGTGGCAGTTTCACATGAACGCCAGCAGCTTGGCGTGGGGCTGGCCCCGAGTGCATCTCAACAGTAAGATTGGCGCAGCCCCTCTCCTTGTTACACCTTCGGACTCAATTGTGATGATCTTTGCGGCCAAGACTAAAGCACGGTTTATCACTGATGTCAGTGCTATGCCATTTGTCAGCTGTGCATGATGTTCCCAACACCAGGACAGCCTCGCATGTCAATTTTGTGGAGTCAATGGAACACTTGCTGCAGGGACACAGGATCATAAGCCAGCTAGCTGCACACCCACAAACGATTACCAGTTATTTATCACATAACTTGTGGTACCATGGTAGTTTCTGTAATGTGGGCATCTGTCCAGGACATCTGAATGATGAATGATGGGGCAATCCTACATTGTTATCCATTTTTACAGGGAGGTTTAAAAAAATTGGATTAGATTTAAATTCCTGAAAATTGGTTGGCCTGTTCATCAAGAAAAGAATTATACAGAGGAAAGTTTTATGTTGAAGCAAAGATACGATATGATATACATCTAGCTTAGTTGTGTAGGGGAGGCTTGTAGATTGATTATCGCTTCAGGCTGTTTATGGTCTTGATCTTGCCTTCTGTTCCTCTCCTTAATAAAAGATTTGCTAACCACGTTGTTTTGCTCTGTAAAAGAATCCTCATCGAAATCAGAAATAAAAACCTATGGAGTTTTCTGATAAATGAAGATAAAACATTGAAAACTGGAATCTGAGAGATCCTAAGTTGCCAACAGATGTTCTTGATTTTATGCAGATCACCACCCTGTTTATCTCTGCTTGATTCCGTCGTGGACCACATCTTGTGGCAGTAGAATTCTTACTAAAGTACCATGTGACAGTGTGAGTTCAGTGATACTCTTTAATGACTGCATGTGGTGGGCCTTTTTCCAGATTTGAATCATCTAGTGCAATTACTAGATCTACACAATCTAGATGAGATTCTGTAATTGTCATAACACTCAATGTATAATAGATACACCAGAAAAAAGATAATGTTTAGATGATAAAAGTGCGTGCTAGATGGGTGGAGGAATCGCGGACCGTTTATTTGAGAAACTATAGGATTATATGTTGTCAAATAAGTTTCTGAAAATCTGGCTGAACTAATTAGAATTAAGGGGGAAGTTATTCCAGGGAGGAAAAGAAAAAGGGATGTGTGCCTCAATACTTCTGAAATATATTTTGTTGTAATAAAGCTCAACCTTTTTACAAAATTTTAAGAGACAAAATAGACCAGCAAGAACAAATAGGAAAATAATTAATTCTCCATAATTATGATCATAGTGGAACTTGCAACACTATTTTTTTTTCATTACTCTCAAAGTTTTGAAAGAAACTACAACATGAATTATTTACAAAGCACCAAAGAGAGAATGATTACTATAACAAATTTGAAGCTCCTTTCTAAGCCATTTTACAGATTCCAAAGAAAACTATCTTAATAGATTTGTTTGTTTTGTGCTTGAGATTTCACAGGTATTAAATGTCTAAAAATAAAATGTAACAAGAAATACGATATTGAGACTAGACTAAAATTCTCAAAATTCCTGAATGCATCAGGTATGATGTCTTTGGAATTGAGATACGCCCTTAACTATTGAAAACCCTATTTAAGGCGTTAACCTGACAAGCGCAGGATGCACTTCAAAATGAAACTCATTCGATTTGAACAAACGTACATATCCACCAGGAAGTTTCAGAAACGTTTAATTAGCTTACTTCTTCACCGGTCTAGTGTTCCTGCAAAATATATACGGTAGTTTAACTTGATGAGCAGAAATCTGGTGAGAATGAGTAATCCTGTTGGGAACACCCCTAAACTAGTTTCATAAACGTAGTAGATTTTGCACAAGGTTTTAGAGTTTCACTACAATATTAAAATACATATTGAAGTTTATATGAAACCACTATAGTGATGAAAATTGACAAGGACTCGTCAATCTCTACAGAAACAATAACCTAATCTCAGAATCTACATATTTCAAAAGAAACCCCCTGACCACACTAAAGGAAAAGGGAAACCAGATAGTGTCTTGATAAACAAACAATACCACTAAGATATTTACAACATCAAAGTCTTCCAAGGAATAGACACAGGCTCCAATCACTAGGTGATCAAAATTAAATTCTCAAAAGAAACTTCAATACCAAGCCCTTAAAACTAAAAGAAAAATGGACTCTACCTAGCTAATCAAGAATGAAAATTACTAAAAAGCAATCGTAAAAGTAAAAAGTGTGGATAATCTTTAAGGCCAAGTCAGCCTTAAACAAATTGCAGAATTCGCCCCAGTAACTCCTTGTAAAAAGCATCAATGGTGGAACGACGAATGTAACGAAACAGTAGATAAGACATCAAGCATGGCTATTACAGCTATCCTGAAAAATCAAGAATATCTTCCAAAATGTAGTATAGCAAAGAAAGGAAACCATCCGAACCTTACGGAGAATAAACTGTCGGCAGCCCTGAAGATGGTTTACCGTTCTTTCCCATTTTCACACCAGGCAAACGCTGCGGCTGTACGTTAATTAAGGCCACAGGCACTTCCAACTCCTAGGCATTTTCTATACCATCGTCGCCATAAGACCTATCTGTGTCGGTGCGAGGTAAAGCCAGTAGCAAAAAAATAAAATAAACAGACAATACTATTAGGATGCATTGAATTTAATTAAAGAATTCAGCAAAACCCAATCAAGACATTACTGCAAAACCTCCGAAAAGGAGCTCAAACAGTATGAATCACCAACCCTACTAATGAAGGTTGAAAAGGTAAGCTGGCCTGTAACAATAAAGATAATGCAGAAATCCTGGCTAAATATTACACTAAACTCTTAAAATTGCGAGCAACTGACAGAATTCCTTAGCTTGGACACCAACACTCCAATAACACCAGTACCAGAAAACATTAAACCTCTTCCTCTTCCACAACAAAATAAATTTACAAAGTTCTGAATGGGATGAAAAATTATAAAGCTGTAGGAGAAGATCAGACCTGTGTAGAGATTTGGTAATATGCAGGAAGATCAGCAAAAATTGCCCTTTACAACAGGTAGTCATATTGATTTAAGGAAAACTACCAGAATACAGGATGGCAGCCATCATTCACACAAAAAAAGCTGACAAAACAGCTCATAATAACTACATGGAAATCTCATTCCTAGACACCCCATGTAGATGGGGACCCAGACAGAGAATACACCCATGGTAATCCCCTGCCTGTCGTAAGGCGCATCAAGGAATGATGGATTTTGAACCATTAGATTCCCTGTGGTTAGTACCATGACGCGAGGAACACCATGGGTGGATCACTATGTGTTTACAGTACCTGTGATAAGTACCACTATAGCTGCCTCTGTGGATCAGCGGTAGAGTGTCGGCCTCCGGATCCCAAGATAGCGGGTTCAAACCCGGCAGAGGTAGTCGGATTTTTGAAGGGCGAAAAAAAGTCCATTCGACACTCCATGTCGTACGATGTCGGCATGTAAAAGATCTCTGGTGACACATTTGGTGTTTACCCGACAAAATTCATTACAAATCTCAGCCATAGACGCCCAAGAGAGTTTCGGTTTACTCGGTCTGCCATCTAGTGGTGGCCTAGAGTAAAACGGAACGTCGAAATTGACGAGCAGACAGCCAGATGGCGTCAAATCGAAATGTCTGCACACGGTAGCTGAGGCCATACGATTATTATTATTATTATTATTATTATAGTACCACTATATGCGGAACACCGTGGTTTTACGTTGCCTTCGATTAGCACTACTATTGAAGGAACACCACAGCTCTGGCCATTGCCTGTGATTAGTACCACTTTTTGAGGAACACCATGGGTCTGTGTTACCTGTGATTGTCATTATGTGAGAACACCACAGGTCTGGGCGTTGCCTTTGATTAGTGCCACTATGTGAAGAACATTATGGTTGTGGACTGCTCCTGTGATTAGTACCACTCTGTGAGGAACACCAAGGGTCTGCATTACCTGTGAATGGCGCTATTATGTAACGATCACCATAGGTCTGCATTAGCTGTGAGTAGTACATTATGTATGATTAGTACCACTATGTGTCTACGTTACTTGTAATTAGTACCGCTATATAAGGAACATCATGGTTCTACTTTCCCAACGATTAGTACCATTATGAGGGGGCGGTGACCTGGATTTTGGACCCCTTTAGACAAGCATTATAGATACTGGATTTTGCTTTGGAAGCAGTCCCTTGTCAGTTTATACCATTGTTTTATTTTATGGGATCCACTGATTGTGTTAAGTTCGTAAACATTGTTCATCATTGTCCTTTTTTTTTTAAAAAAAAATTCTCCCGTTCGGGGGAGCCTATTAAACCCTAGAGGGCATGTATTCAGGTGGCGGATAGGGGGACCCTACAATTCAGTAGGGCTGGTTGAAATATGCAATACACCCCTCGGACCAACAGGCAGCCCAGTTCCTGGGGGCTTTAAAATACTGGGACACCCTCTCTCCAGGGGTCACAAATATGGAGGGCCCAAGCCTAGGTTATGTGTGAAGACAACAGCGGCATCACTGGGGGAGAAGGTGGACTTTGTATGGCATCGGTGGTGGAAGAGGGAAACTTGTAGCTTCTGTACTCCAGTGGAGCGGCCCAGAATAACACCTGGCAGTAGGTATAAAATGCCTTTGGGAGTGGCGACCCCATCATAATAATAGCCTGTATATGATATGGTATTTGTAAATCAACCTCTGAAAAGGCTAGGGTGTCCCCTGCGTAAAGCGATGTGCAGTTCTCGGGGTACTGGGGGAACTGTGAGAAATTGGCGACCAGTAACCAGCATTAAGATAGGAATAGTAAATCTTATGACCCTGATAGGAAAGGTGGAGGAAGTAGTAGATTTCATGGAAAAGGAGAAAGTGGAAATGATGGGGTTGAGTGAAGTGAAATGGAAAGGTGATGGATGGAAGAAATTGAGGACGATACACATTATACTAGAATGGTGGCCAAGAGACAATAAACCGAGTGGGACTAATCATTTTGAAGCAACTGGAGGAGTATGTTGAAAAGGTAGAATGTGTGAATGACAGAATGAAGATTAGACTAAAGATGAAGAATGAAGTGATGGTCTTCATACAAGTGTATTCACCACAGACAGGGAAGAAGATATTGAAGGATTCCTGGGAAAAGTAGAAAGAGAAATTTCAAATGTGGAAGCGGTTATTATGGGAGATCTGAATGCACAGGTCAGAAACAAGAGACAAGAAAAGGAAGAAGTCATTGGACCATACGGATATGGGAAAAAGAATTGTAAAGGAGACAAAATAATGGACTTCTGTGAAAGGAATAGACTTATAGTGGGGAGTACATGGTTTCGAAGGAAAAACAGCAGGAAAATTGCGAGTTCTGGGTGGGGTGACAGAATTAACTACTTTTTGGTGGAAAGGACAAATTGCAGGAAGTTCATGGATGTGACAGCTTTACCAGGAGAAGCATTTGATGAGGACCATAGAGTTGTGGTGGCAAAATTATGGTTGGAAAAACAGAGATAGCAAAATAAAGGTATGGACAATGAGAGGCAAAAATGTACGTAAAGATTTTCAGGAGATATTTAAGCAACAAATCCCAGTTACTGGAGTGGAAAGTGTAGAAGAAGAGTGGGCCAATTTTAAAAAGGCATTTGTTAGTGCAGCAGAGAGTACTTGTGGCAGGACATCTACAAGAGTGAAAGAAAAGGAGACACAGTGATGGAATGAGGAAAGTGGTGAAAGAAAAGACAGCCTTGCAAGAATGGAACCGAGATTAAACAGAAGAAAGCAAAAGGAAGTATCTCAACAGCAAATGGAGATGTAAGAAGGTGGTATGAGAAGGAAAGAAGAGTTGGGAAGAATTTACACAAAAAAATGGAAGTGGACGAAATTTGCAGTAAAATGATGCTGTATGGACGTAAAAGAAGTAAGAGGACAGCAAGAGGTATCACAAAGGTGGTGAAAAAAGATGATGGGGAATTGTTAATACACCCAGAAGAGATAAAGAGAAGATGGAAGGAGTATTTTGATAAGCTATTGAATGCGAACAACTGTACAGGGGAAATGAAAGCAATACAGTAGGAGGACTCAACAACAGAGGTTGATATAACAATGCTGGAGGTGGGGTTATCAGTACAAAAGATGAAGATGGGAAGAGCAACAGGGATGGACGAAATCAGTGTGAAAATAAAGGCTGCTGGACCTGTTGGTATGCAATGGTTGTACCGACTACTAAAGTTTATAGGGAAAGAAATGTGTACCAGAAGGCTGAAAAAAAAAAGGGATAATAATACCAGTGTTCAAGAAATGGGACAAGAAAGTTTGTGGTTACTATAGAGGAATCACACTTATATCGCAGGTAGTTAAAGTACTGGAAAGGATATTAAAAAGAAGAATGAGAAGAAAGATTGAAGGGGAGTTACAAAAGGAACAGTATGGTTTCAGGAGTAGAAGATCTACAGTGGACCCAATCTTTAGCATGAGACAGCTGATGGAAAAGAACTGAGAATATGGAAAGGATCTAGTCACGACTTTCATAGATATAGAAAAGGCATATGCTAGTGTCCGCAGAGAGAAGGTTTGGGAAACCATGGTTAAAAAAAGACTCGGAAGAGAAATGTTAGAAATGGTGCAAGCAATCTACAACAACTGTGTTAGCAGAGTACTGACCCCAGTTGGAAAGGCAGAATGGTTTAGGAATAAGATTGGACTAAGAGAGGGGAGTGTGCTGTCACCTCTTTTGTTTATTATGGTCATGGACAAAATTGTAAAGGAAGCCTATGGAGATAAAGAGATGAGGATACTGCTATTTGCAGATGATGGTATGATCTGGGGAAAGAACAGCAAAGTGCAGCAACAACAATAACAACTAGATGTACTGAACGAAAAAATTGAAGTACGGCATGAAAATCAGTACAGAGAAAAGCAAGACTATGGTGATGTCGAGAGAGGAAAGACAAGGAAAGAGCGCTGTGAAAATTGGAAGTCGGAGTCTGGAAGAATTGTGGACAGCTTTATATAACTAGGAAGTGAACCGATACGAAATGCTAGGGTGGACATGGAGATTAGCAGGAGGGTACAGCAGAGTAATGTATTCTAGCAAAATGTAAGAAAACTTGTTTGGAGCAAAGAAGTACCAAGGAAAAGTGGAGAGATAATATACAAAATGTACTACTGTATGTACCCATACTGACTTATGCAGCTGAGACTTGGACATTAACTAGCAGGCAGGAGAGGAGAATTCAAGCCAGTGAGATGAAATTCCGAAGAAGTATGATAGGAAAGACAAGAAAAGACAGAGCGAGAAATGAAGGTTAGGAAGGAAGTTGGGATAGAAAAGCTAAATGAGAGAGTTGAAAAGAATAAACTATGGTGGTTTGGACATGGAAAGAGGATGGAGGAGAAGAGAATTCCAAGACAGATGCTGGAGGCAAAGTGCGAGAGCAAGAGGAAGACCTAGAACAAGGTGGATTGAATCAGTGAAGAGCGGCATAAGAAGACGAAATTTAGACTGGGGCAAGATCGTGGAAGAGGAATGGTGGAAGGAAAAAGGAAGGTGGAGAAGTGCCATAAATACCCCGACCTGGCAGGAGCTGGATAAGGGAAAATGATGACGATGGCCAGGGAGGTTTCTAACCCTGACGGAGCTGTACTGACCAGGTCATGAGTCTCAAGCTAATAATGGATTACAACAGGAGAAGAAACAGATATGGTGTTACCATTTATAAATTAAAAAAAAAAGGCATATGATTGCATCCACAGGGTGTATCTACTAAAAATTCTAAGACACCTCAGACTAAATCCCATATTAATTGTTACGGGGATACCGTGGTGGACACAGGTGAAAGAAGGTGTGGCCCTTAATGGGTGGATATACAAAAGTTGGAAGATCATTTTAAAACTTTAAAATTTGAGCAATATTTCTTCTCCTTTTTTTTTTCTTTTTTTCAAACTTTACACTTTGCTAAGCAAATAAAAAAATTTGGGTACAAGGTCTAGCTCGTGAGCTTGAGTAACAATATTAGAAAAATCAGAATAATCAACTAACCATTTAACAACCTGAGCTTGAAGCTCCCTAGTTACAAATTTTACACGAGCACTACTGCTCCTTTCAACCAACAGTCAAGGAGAAAGATATCCCAATTTTTTCATCAGTAGGAAGAGCGTCTTTGCTTTACAAATTTACACTTTAGGAGACTATTCTCTAAAATTATCACATTCCAGGCCTATCCAAGGCACAACCTACATTTAACAAAAACAAACAGTCACTGTCTTACATGATAAACAGTCCGATTTACCTTAAAAGGAAAAGAATGAAATTGACTTTAACAGCGGTAACAAGTACCCATACTGCGTGGCCTTTCGTAAAAACGAAAGGTTAAAGTTACTGGGCGAAAATCAAAATGTTAGGAGGCAAACGGTTGCACTCCTTGAAATTCACATGAAAATACTTAAAACCCTATGTGGGCTTATGGCCCGACGTTACAGAGGCTAAGCCTATACTATGGAGGTGACTCGATAGAGAGAAATTTTACAAAATCAAGAGATAGATTTAAAGGTTACAAAATCATAGTCTCCTCAATATCAAGTTGAGAGGGAATACAAGAGGGTTCCTCACTCTTTATTCCCTAAGTTCTTTAGACTTGTTTGAGAATTTACATTGAGAAATAAAAGTTTCATTGTGAAAGAAATTTGAAACATTCCCGTCAAGCTAGCTTTCAAACACTATTACATGTTTAAACAGAGTCTGCCATTGCCTTGAGCTGGTGGACCTGCCGGAGATCGACCAGGCAGTCCTTCCCCCTGCCACTGTTACGAACACACCAAACCTCTTGACTGGAGCGATCACAAAGACAACATGGCCCGAAATGTCCCAGTTTTTATAGTGGAGAGGAAGGTTCCAGATTTCTCTGGGTCAAAGCCCTGACACACCCACAATATCCATTGGACAATCAAATAAATATCCAAATTTTCTCATTGGTTAATTAAATAAATATACAAAATTCCGTATTGGTTACAATCTTAAGTTGACGGGAACAGATAAAAGTGTTGATAACTTTAGAATACAAAAAATAATTACAAACAATTCAGTTTTACCAACTAATGAATACAAAATTTTCTTGAATTTTAATTGTCCATCCTAGGTTGACAGTAGAGACCTCTGTCGAAAACTGTCCAAACTTCTTTTATCACATTGTTTGCCGTCCAAGTTATAGGTGGCCTTCTCAAAGGCGATTAATTTAAATCCACGGGGCAGGTGTACCTCTGGTACATTTATAAATATGATAAAATTGACCGTCATGAACACCAAGTCAAAAGTGAAGTTCAGGGGTTTGTTAATCGTATGATGAATGTATGTACACATATATATAAACCCACAACCTGTCTTCCAGTCATTGACCAAGTCAGGGATGAAATGAATGAAGCCCCCATCTTGCGATGAGGATAGGAATTGTGCCGGCTGCCAAGGCCTGTCCCACTCCCCTGGGGCAATGATTAATGACAGACAAATGAAATGATCATGGAGTATGTTGCTGGAATGAAAGATGACTGGGAAAAGCGGAGTACCTGGAGAAAAACCTGTCCCACCTCCGATTTGTCCAGCACAAATCTGACATGGAGTGACCAGGATTTGAACCACGGAACCCAGCGGTAAGAGCCTGCCGCCTGAGCCACTTAGGCTTTATATACATATATATAGTTTCAGGATAAATGTACGTAATCACAAGTCCATACAATACTACAGCTCTAGGTGTAGTTTTTTGACTCAACTGCTTCATCCGATGTGCGGTGAATGTCCATTAGCTTTCCTTTGAAAGCTCGAATTGGACAGTCAGCAACAATGTGGTAGATTGACTGAGAAGGGCCACCGCAGTCACAATTTGTAGAGCTAGTCCAACCCCATTTGCACAACAGATAACATCTGCCTTGTCCAGTTTTTATCCGATTGATGATTCTCCACTGTCGCCTTGGAAGATCAAATCCTTGTAGACGTTTAGAAGGGTTCTCAACTAGATATTTGTTGACTACTGATGACTGATCCCACTGGGCTTTCCATAAGTTGTTAACATTAAAACAGGTGTCTGGCTCCATGGCTAAATGGTTAGCGTGCTGGTCACAGGGGTCCCGGGTTCGATTCCTGGCAGGGTCGGGAATTTTAACCATCGTTGGTTAATTTTGCTTGCACGGGGGCTGGGTGTATGTGTCGTCTTCATCATCATCATCATCATCATCATCAGGTCGCCTACGGGCGTCAAATCAAAATCCTGGATCTGGTGAGCCGAACTTGTCCTCTAAAAGCCATACGCCATTTCATTTTTATTAAAAGAGGTTCTTTCAAGATCGGTTGCTGTATGCCAGGGTGGTTTCCTTGATTTCAGTCGTTGACGTTCAATGTTTGTAATATCTTGATGGATGGGTGTTGGGGATTCTGCTGAATGTTTTTTCCATACCTTTAGGAGAGCTTCTGATAGTCTTAGGGCTGGAGGTGGAATGTTGCTGAGAACAGGAAGCCATAGCGTGTTCGTGCTCTGAATGTATCCCGTGATTATGCACATTGCCTGATTGAGTTGTACATCAATCTTAGTATGAACACTATTGATCCAGGTAGAGCAGCAGTATTCAGCAACAGAATATGATAAGGCTAATGTTGTTGATCTTACAACATGAGTATTGGCTCCCCATGATGATGTACCAGTAACAGCAAGTGTCTGACGAATATTATTTCTAGTTTTAACTTAAGCAACTACATTTGAGAGATATTGCTTGAAAGTTAAAGTTCTATCAAGTGTCATTCGCAAGTATTAATGGTATCATTCGAAATCAAAACAGGACTACGCCAGGGTGATGGATTCTCAAACCTCCACTGTTCAGCTGCACTCTAGAAATGGTAATGAGGAGTGGTTTAAGAAATGTCCCTAAAAATATAAAATAGGCAGGAAAATCAAAACAAACTGCCTTGATTTTGCTGACGACTTTTCATTACAAGCACCTGACTTAGATGAATCTAAAACACAGATATCAGAACTTCAAAATTTGCATCTAATATTGGCTTTAAAATCTTCTCCAAAAAGACAGAATTTATGTTCCAAAAACCAACATCATTAAAACAAATAAGCATAAATTGTAATAAAGTTACAATTTTCACCCAATTCAAATACTCCTTCATAAAATGTATAAATGTCAGGGAGGTCTCTTCCTGCATCGCGCTCACTTGTTTCTCTCCCTGGCCGCCTTCTGCGTGACGTCATGTGATATGAGACCGCTTGCCCATCCTGCTGACACGTATTACCACTACAGTCTAAAATGGTCATAACTTCTGAACCATTCATGCAAATAATGTCCTGACAAGGTTATTGTAATCCTTATAAAATACTGGAGGAGGTCAAGCAATTTTTTAAAATAAGGAACTCGAGGATAATATCAAAATATTTATTTAATCTTAAGGAGTTATATTTTTTACCGTGGACTATAGAATAAAATCTCTTCTAGAGGGCACCCGGTTGGAAATAGGTATGTGCCATCGTGGACTTTTTTTGTAGAGGTTTCTATGCTCTACAATTCGTACGCTTACACTTGGGGTCTATCGTTGATGGTTCGCGCAGCATAAGCCAAGAAAGCAAGTATCTGACAGACATTTTCGTCTCTTTCTATGTATTTACTGTATATCGGATCACAGATACATAATAATTGTATAGTGGTTCATACGTGAACAGTGTTCGTGTTGTTGTCAGTATCTGAAGTAGAACCACTGTACTGATTAAAATGCAGTCAACATATTATGGAAACATGTGTGGCGCTATAAATTGTCGGCATGTAAAAGAACTCCTGTGAGACAAAATTACGGCACCTCGAGTCTCGGAAAACCGTAAATGTTGTTGGTGAGATGTAACACAAATAACATTATTATTATTTTGCTTATTATAAAGACAATAACGACAATAACCATCATAGCCAGTTTGCTACTGTGATGGCATAACAATACTTCCTCGTCATCAATGCTTGGTTGTTGAAACACTTTGTAATAAATTTTGAATATCTCCATTATTACAGCTCGTACGGTAAAAAGGTGTCAGATATAAATGACTGAATGAAAATCATATTTTCTATAATTATTGTTGTGTGCTGATAGCCGGGCTGAGTAGCTACTCAAATAGAAATGGTATATCAATGAGAAAATATAAGTGTCAGTAAAATGTCAGTGTCTTGAATGCTGGAAACTGTTTCTTAGTCAAACAGATGAATATATGGTCAAATGAATCATCAAATCACAATTTCAAACACTGACTGAGAGTCCTTTTGTACTGGATCTTAAAATCCTATTAGTAATGATGTGTTAGAAAGCTTTTCTTTGAGTCCGTAAGGAAACCTTTATTTATGTACGACTGTGGAGAACATGCCTGCTGTAAAATGCAACCTTGTAAAAAGGATTTGGTTTGCTGTCACACTTTCAGTGCAGTGTTTGAAATTGTGGTTTGATGATTCATTTTATTATATATTCATATGTGACAGATAAACAGTTTTCAGCATTCAAGACATGGATATTTTACTTGCACTTATTTTGTCATATTAATGTGTCATTTCAAAACATAATTCTAATATTCTCATTTAGTCACCAAATGTTATGATTGTGTTATGCCCAAACCATAGGGCCAAAACATGTATGGATTTTAAGTGCAACGATATTGTATCAAACAGGAGGATACGTTTGAAAATTAATACATTTTATGTAAGAGTTAACTGTCAGTACCAATAATATGACAATTCAAATACAAGTAATAACAAACAACCTAAACGAAAAAACCTCGATCCAGATAAGAATAAACAAGCTACCTAAAGCTCAACACCAGAAACGGCTCAGGGATCGGATGCTGAAAAAATCCTGGGAGGATCGCAAGGCCTGAACAGTCCCTTCAAAGAGACTCTGATACTGAACTGCCTAAAGTGATCCTATGCTGTCATAAAATTGAAAGAAGCGGATGAAGATGAAAATTTAATTCCTCAGTAGTGTTGTCTAAATCCAGCTGTAAGCAAAGGCAGAATTTTTCTTAACATTCGGGAACAATCTTGCTATAGACAGATCGAATGAGAAGTGACTTAACAGCTGAGACCAAGGCAGTACTCTGGTGATCGGTTGGAAGCAGACGGGATGATGTGCGATGTAGGGGAGTCTGTAAGGAGTACGATTTCGCTATGAGAGGTAAGTTGATACTGTCACAGTCTGGATGTGTATTCACGACCTTCGTTGCTTCAGTTGAACTTTCAATCTTTTCCGGACAGATTCGCTTGTGTATCCTATATTTGCAGTCTTACTAGCTTCTGCATGCACGTGTCCAAGTCGTCATAGTTGACTTTTGCATATTTTCTTCGGGAGAGGAGCAACACCAAATTGCTTTCTTATTTTCGTGGTGACACCAACTCACAATACTTTAATCTATGAGCTTCATTGTCCGTATTGATAGTTTGACCACACAAGTATGAAGGATGAGAGTTTTCCACCTAATCGTTACTTTACTATACAGAGTGTCTACGATATGTCGTGAGTAGTAAAACCTGACCAAGTTGAAGAGCAGTGCTTCGGAACAAGATGTGAAAAACAGGCTTCGTGCTGCACATGTGGCCTATCACTGATTTATCCCACAGTCTTCAGGAATAAAGACCTTATAATTCACACAACTGCCCTTCCCTAGAGCAGTTAAAATTAAAATATTTTTCTTTAAGATGAAGTTTTTTCTGAGCAGTATCTAATATCTACACCAGGGTTGTCTTTTGTTTCATAAAGCATGGCTGCCAGGTACAAGGCAAACAGAGTTCGGGCAAGTATGCAGCCCTGTTTCAATGTATCTGTGATTAGTAATGGTTCAGAGAAGTTGTTTTGATGGAGTACCTGTCCACTCATACCATCATGAAGTGCATGCACCAGGCCCACAAAATGCTCAGGACAGCCAGTGTCTCAGCACCACCCACAGTGGAACACTTTTGAAGGCCTTTAACAGATCATAAAACAAAAAATAGAGAGACTTCTGTTCTCCATATATTGTTTTCAGTTACCTTGCACAGAAGATCATATCAACAGTACCTCTGGAAGCTCGGAAACCACATAAGACTCTGGTAGATTCCTCTCAGAGATGACTTGCAGGCGGCTAAGCCGGATCCTTGCAAGACCTACAATAGATAACAGGGAAATGCCACAATAGTTGTCACATAATATTGTTATATTGTTACCTTTCTTGATAATGATGATGGCACGTTTGAGATTACTTTTTGGGTTTCCCAATGTGTTGGCTAAGCGGAATTAACAAATTTACTCATTGTTTGGTCCTATTTTGTCCATATTGACAGTGAAAACTAATTATCACAATGGGTTCTTAGTGGGTCAACCCTGTCAATATTTATTGCTTATACTAGAAGTTTAACTACATTTTTCGTACATGTTGCGAGACAGTTGTAATTGTTTTGGGTTAGGAAAGTATAGATGTTTATATGACTTGATCGATGATGAAGAGAATGGTCTAATTTTTCTCGATATATCTACGAATAATGTAGTTAAACTTTAGCAATACAGTATCGACAGGGTGGACCCACTAAGAACCCATAATGTTATTTAGTTGGCTACGTAGTTCAAAGTCTAGCTGATAGCTTGCATTCGGGTATTTGGTGGGTTCGAACCCCTGTCAGAAAGCCTGAAAATTATTTTTCCATGATTTCCCATTTTCGCACCAGGCAAATGCCACGGCCGCTTCTTTCCAATTTCTAGGCTTTTCCTATCCCATCGTCGCCATAAAACATATCTGTGTCGGTGCGACATAAAGCAAATAGCAAAAAAAAGATTCCTTCCCAGTCCAGTACCACCATCGCCACAAGATTTGTCTCGAATCAGTGCAATGTAAAACACATATTATTAAAAGTTTTCAATGAGTGTCTTATTTGCAAGTAATCAACTTCATTTTCCGTATCAAAATTTAATCACTAAGTTTTACAATATTTAAAATTCTTCCACCGTTTTGATACTTTTTTTTTTCCTTTTGGCAAATTTTTTGTTTGTCAACAGTACATGTTTCGTTCCTTATTTAGGAACATCCTCAGCCGTTATTGTAGCTTAGGTGAAATGCTAAGATTTTAAACACGTTAATTTGCAGGTACAATGATTCACTTAAAAACTACTAAAAATACCAATTAAATTAAATGATACTAAAAAACTATGTCTATTCATTTGAATAGTTGTTAAAAATGTCTGTTTGCGGTTAAAAGTTTTAAAAAATGTTTGACTTTGTAACACTGTTCAAATTATTGAATGTGTTTTTTGCTAGTGGCTTTACGTCGCACCGACACAGATAGGTCTTATGGCGACGATGGGATAGGAAAGGCCTAGGAGTTGGAAGGAAGCGGCCGTGGCCTTAATTAAGGTACAGTCCCAGCATTTGCCTGGTGTGAAAATGGGAAACCACGGTAAACCATCTTCAGGACTGCCGATAGTGGGACTCGAACCTACTATCTCCCGGATGCAAGCTCACAGCTGCGCGCCTCTACGCGCACGGCCAACTCGCCCGGTTTGAATGTTTTATCTTCTGTTCCTTCCAGGTAAGTTGTTATATATTATGAGTTTGCTTATGGTGCCTTTGAGTCTAATGTGGAACTTTGAAGCTGATTGCTGATCAATTTTTGTGAAGGGAGCTTCGTTTCAATTTCTGAAATGAAATAAAATAAGGAAATGGAAATTTGTTTAAAAAAACATGTGTCTTTACGTAATAACTAAATGTATAAAAAAGTTCTTTACCTTGCTATTGTTAGACTCCAATTCTACTGTGACCCTGGAGGGACGTTTGTTGCTGCTTTGCATCTTGTATAGTAATGGTGTGTGCGTTCCGTTGTATGCTCCTCCTTATGGGGAGGCAAGGTTTACTCCCATTACAATAAAGAACTACTCATTGCACCCAGAATCGCAAAAAAGGCCAGCTTATCACAGTTACATATATAGAGCATTTAATATACCCCTTACACACACAGAAAAAGAACTGCTCTTTATTCGCAAACAAGCCCAATACAACGGTTTTGAACCAAAAATAATCGGTAAATTCAAACAGAAATTACAAACTAACCTAAAACCCGAAACAAAAAAGAAAAACAAATACGCCAAGTTCACTTTCAATAACCCTAACTTATACACAGTAACCAATTTGTTTAGAAAATATAATTATAAGATCGCATATTCAACCAGCAATAACACAAAGCATAAATTATTTAATTACAATAGTGTTAATTCCCTAGGAAAAAACAAACATTCTGAATCAGGAGTTTATAAATTGAAGTGTCACCAATGTAAAAAAAAGTTATGTCGGACAAACAGGGTGCAGTTTTACTGTAAGATACCAGGAGCATGTCAACGCTGAAAGACATAAAAAAATTTCTGCGATGGGCCAACACATGAGTTCAACCAGACACCAGTTCACAACCATAGAGCAGGATTTAACTATATTGCGTAAAATAAACAAAGGAGCTCTCCTTAATACATTAGAAAATCTATACATTTATTTAGAACAAAAAAGCAATCAGGACAATAACCTAAATGAAACTATTGACATTAGAAACCCTATATTTGAAGGGACACTATCAAGTCTTGAAAAATTTTAGGCAAAAGACGCAATACAAATAGTAAGAGGATAAATAAGACCGAAACTCCGCCATTTTGTACATCCCCTCTCCCTAGCCCTTCTAAAGTTGATGCCGTGACAGTAACCGACACGCCCCCTCCCCTCTCCGCAACCTTGCCTCCCCGTAAGGAGGGGCATACAACGGAACGCACACACCATTACTATACAAGACGCAAAGCAGCAACAAACGTCCCTCCAGGGTCACAGTAGAATTGGAGTCTAACAATAGCAAGGTAAAGAACTTTTTTTATACATTTAGTTATTACGTAAAGACACATGTTTTTTTAAACAAATTCCCAATTCCTTATTTTATTTCATTTCAGAAATTGAAACGAAGCTCCCTTCACAAAAATTGATCAGCAATCAGCTTCAAAGTTCCACATTAGACTCAATCAAAGGCACCATAAGCAAACTCATAATATATAACAACTTACCTGGAAGGAACAGAAGATAAAACATTCAATAATTTGAACAGTGTTACGAAGCCAAACATTTTTTAAAACTTTTAACCGCAAACAGACATTTTTATGTAACAAAATGAAAATTTTTAACAACTATTCAAATGAATAGACATAGTTTTTAAGCTGACCAACTATGTAATCATCCGTTCTCATATCATTAACACACTAACCCCTATGTTGTTTTTAATATCATTTAATTTAATTGGTATTTTTAGTAGTTTTTAAGTGAATCAATGTACCTGCAAATTAACGTGTTTAAAATCTTAGCATTTCACCTAAGCTACAATAACGGCTGAGGATGTTCCTAAATAAGGAACGAAACATGTACTGTTGACAAACAAAAAATTTGCCAAAAGGCAAAAAGTATCAAAACGGTGGAAGAATTTTAAATATTGTAAAACTTAATGAGTGTCTAATGTTGCACCACACGTTAATGCTTGATAACCTTGCACTTTTGTAATCTGAGGATGCAGTATCACTTCCACTGTCTGTAACATCCCCCTTAGATCCACTGTATTCTAATTCAAAAATAAAAATTTGTTCGTGGCGTCAACCTCTGCAGATCACCATATGAAAAGAACCTGCGTGTAAGTGTTATTGCGGAAGTGTAAAGTGTTGAATGTGAGGAAAGGAACATTAAGGACGATACAAACACCCAATCTCCAGGCCAGGGATATTAATCATTTACAATTAAAAAACCCTGACCCAGCCGGGAATCGAACCCGGGGCTGCCGGGTGACAGGCAGACGCATTGCCCCCTACACCGCGGGGCCGGACAATTCAAATTCTTAATTTACTATCTATCTTGAAACAAGTAGAAAAGGTTAAGGAAAAGTGGCTTTAAGCATGTTACCTGCTTTTCCCTGTCAGTTGAAATTGAGCCACATACAGTTACGACATTCAGACAGGGACTTGTGTGATTATTCAAAAAGTAAAAAGTTGTGTAATCTTGTGGCTTCCTTATCTTATACTAACGCAGGTTGCCAAACTCTGGTGATCATTCTTTCTCCCCTTTCTTGTTGAAACTTTTCATCTTTTGTTAGTTCTTGCAGTCTAAAGATATATTTTTCTCCACAATTCTGAATCCAGTATGTCCATTACTTCTTGGCCTTGTATGATGCAGTGTGATTATCAGCTTATTGGACCATCATCAAGTAATTATATCATTTTTAATGCCCTGCAGATAGGAGACCTGAGCAGTGTGCAGAACGTGCCCTTCTGGTCTGGTCACCGACAACCGATATACCAGACTATAAGTGTAAGTTGCTTCAAATTTCATATGTGTTTGATTTCTTGTTCTTTCATAATTTCAGTGTAATTTATATGAATTATATTGATGTGCTTAATTTCCTTTCTTGACAGTGGACGAATATATATCACTGGCTAAAGAAAAATATGGCTACAATGGCGAACAAGCGTTGGGAATGTTATTCTGGCATAAACATGATCTGGAAAGAGCAATATTGGATCTTGCGAACTTTACACCTTTTCCTGACGAATGGACGGTTGAAGATAAAGTATTGTTTGAACAAGCATTCCAGTTCCATGGCAAAAGTTTTCACCGGATTAGGCAGATGGTAAGTGGTTGTGTTATTTGGGTAATGGACTGGTTTGATGCATTTGTCCTTGTCAACCTGCCCTGTGCTGACTGCTTCATGTATACATCAGTGCGGTAATAAGTTTGTTGTGTTCATTTATTAGCCTTCTCCGACCATTCTCACATCATACACTTTTCTCGAAGATCAGCTGACCAAGTCCTAGGTGTCCTGCGATGTCTATCTCTTTACCAGATTGTTAGTCTCTCTCACCAACTTGATTCAGTAGTGTTTCATTATTATTATTATTATTATTATTATTATTATTATTATTATTATTATTATTCTTTCTTTCTTTCTTTCTTCGTTATGCCCGTTTACAGAGTGCGTTGGAACTTGTTAGCTTGATGATGGTTTTCCTTTCTTCTTCTCCTCCAAAATATCTTCATGAACTTGCTATGCTGTTTTTTTGCGTTCTTCCGTCCATTGTTTCTCTGTGGTCCTTTTAGCCTTTTCTGTGAACATGTGCTTTGCAACCAGATTCCCAAAAGCCTTGTGATCCCTGATGATATCTTCTGTGATGTTCATTTCTTTTAAGTCCTGCTTTATTTCCTCAAACCAGCTTATTTTGACCTTCTTTGAATTAATTATACCAAGCAGTTTTTTTGCATATCTAGTGTCGTCCATTCTACAGATGTAGCCATAGAATTTCAATCGTCTCCTGCGTACGGTATTGGTAAACTTGTCGATTGCTTTGTACAGATCTACAGTTTTCCTTTTGATCCATATACCATTTACATGAACGGGGCCATATATTTTCCTCAGAATTTTTTGTTCTTGTTTTTCAATTTCATCAATTTTAGAGTGGCCTCCTAGAGATGTGGTTTCTGAGGCATACAAGGCTTCCGGGAAGAACAACAGTCTTGTAATGCCGAAGTTTTGCTTTTCGTGACATCACTCTTTTATTGTAGTGGTTCCATGTTATTTGGTATGCTTTAAGGAGTTTGGTGGCTCTTTCTAAATTAGCTTTCCTGTCCAATCTGGATGGTACAATGATTTCTCCTAGATATTTGAAGGAAGGGACCTGTGTCCATTAGCCATGATATGAGTCTTCTCATATGATATTTGGAGGCCTGTCCTTAATGCTATCTCATGCAACTTCTCTATGATCTGGTTTCTTCACTTGTCTTGGTGTCTGACTCGTTGGCTGAATGGTCAGAGTACTGGCCTTCGGTTCAGAGGGTCCCGGGTTCGATTCCCGGCCGGGTCGGGGATTTTAACCTTCATTGGTTAATTCCAGTGGCCCGGGGGCTGGGTGTTCGTGCTGTCCCCAACATCCCTGCAAATCACACACCACACATAACACTATCCTCCACCACAATAACACGCAGTGTCTTACAAATGGCAGATGCCGCCCACCCTCATCGGAGGGTCTGCCTTACAAGGGCTGCACTCGGCTAGAAATAGCCACATGAAATTATTATACTAGTCTTGGTAAAGGTAGCTAGATCATCAGCAAAAGCTAGGCACATCACATTAATTCTTTGTTAATTATTATTATTTATTTATTTATTTATTTATTTATTTATTTATTTATTTATTTATTTATTTATTTATTTATTTATTTATTTATTTATTTATTTATTTATTTTTTTCAATCCAATCCACCCATCTCGTCTTTGGTGTTCTTCTATAACACCACATTTCAGAGACTTCTGTTTACTTACTATACTTTCCCCACTAGTTTTGGCCCATGTTTCACTTTCATTCTATGCCAAACTCCGCATAGAGGTCTTTAGAAACATCTGTATAATATGCGTATGTCTTTGAAATTACAGTTCAGTATATTTGATTGGGCTGAGTTCGATTCCACTGGTGTCCAGTTGACTTTTTTTGATCTGTACATCTCTTTGGCGTGTACTCTGTGTACTCAAAACAACATAATAAATTGAAAGTATAGCACGTTTGTGAAAATGAAATATTTGTGTGCATGTGTTTGAGGTGAGAACAATCCTTTTTGCGAAGGAAGGCCGTTCTTGCTTTGGACAGTCTGCACTTTATGCCTCTGTACTACCGCTACCCAAATAACAATGTTTCCTGCATTCCGTTACTTTTGTTTTGGATTTACTTATTTTCATCCTGTGTTCCTCTCAGGCTGTTATCTTACCATTCAAATATTTCCCCACATCATCTGATAAATGGATAATAATATCATTTGCAAATTTTATTCGGAATGTATAAGAAAAGGAAAAATTAAAAAGTACATTTTTATACATTCAGTAGGAAAAAAAAGAAAGAAAAAAATACTACATATTTCAGACAAAATTTAATGCTGGTCTTTTGCAAGCCTTGTTTCTTCTTCTCCCTGACCCAGAGATTGGTGGACTTAGATTCCTTCTTTCTAGAGCCAAACTCTTCACTTAATTGTATTGTCTTCCTGCCTTGGTCTCCTCCTTGCATATTATGTCCTTTCATTTTTGCCTCCAGCAAGGACGTGATCCATTGTGAATGTCGCAGTTGGTGGCCATCCATACCGTTTCTCCTTTTCGCATTTGTTTTCAGTAGATTCTTTCTCTTGCGTACTTGAGCTAATACTTCCTTGTTAGTCACTCACTCTGTTCATAGTACTTTCAGCACCCTCCTCCAGCACCACATCTTGTAAGCCACAAGTTTTTCTTTTCTGTTGTTCTCAAAGTTCAAGTTTTAGAGGCATAATTGGCTAAGCTACTGAGCAAGTGGCTGTGTGGTTTGGGTCGTGCAGCTGTCAGCTTGCATTCCGGAGATGGTGGATTCAAACTCCACTATTGGCATCCCTGAAGATGGTTTTCTGTGGTTTCCCATTTATGCACCAGATAAATGCCGGGGCTGTGCCTTGTTTAAGGCCACAGTCTCTTGCTTCCCACTCCTAGTCCTTTCCTATCCCATTGTCGCCTTAAAACCTATCTTTGTCAGTGTGACGTGAAAAGAAAAAATGGCTAAGCTCCAAGCAAAACTTTTGACATTGTTTTCTAGTTTTTAGTGACTCATTTCTTGATGGTAACAGACTTCTCTCTGTGAAGAATGCTTCCGTAGTTTGGGCACTCTGTCAACTGTATAAATAAAATATTATGACATCACAACTATATGGCATTGTATCTTCAGTTCATTTGAGACGTTTCAGCATAATAATTGAGAAAAAGTGATTGGGACAATCGCACACCAATATTGCTGTTTCTTGCCTTTGAACAAGAATAACCAAAAACAGTTTCGTAAGGGTTTATTGCTGTGAATTCTCATGCTGCCTATTTTTGTGGATATTGCAGATTGTCTACAACAGTTAACCCTGCTTCTAAGTCAGGTCAGGACTCTTTCTCCTGAAAACACAGTAAGGAATGTGACATTAGTGGAGGAGGTGCGCAGTATACGCTGTGTGGCAGACATACACATAGTTTGTTCTAATGTGTACAGAACTGTAGGAAGGTGTAGAGAGGACAGTATCTACATCAGGAGGCTCAGTTCTGGTCGCAGGAGAAGCACGGCTGAGCGTGATGATTGCTTTCTTCGTGACCAACGCATAACTGCTTTGGTGACCAGAAATTGTTTGCAGCAAGTACGAGGCACAAACAGCAGAGAGAAGTAAGAAAGAGGTCATATGAAGCAGTTTGACGGTCATGAGGCCCACCACACAACCTCCGCGTACATGTGTGCACCGTGTCCCTCGGATTCAATTTGCTAACGCCCATCGAAACTGGACTGTGGAGCCATGGAGCTCAAGTGTTCGTTATGGATGAATCGAGATTCTGTTGGAGGCCAGCAGATGGAAGGGCAAGAGTTTGGAGAAGGCTTGGGAAGCATTATTGACCCTGCACTTTCTCTACAAGGACGCCCGTTCACTGGAGACGTCATGGTCTAGGCTAGATTATCACTGATGGGCGCATAGAGTTTGTGTTCGTTGCAAATGAGAGTTGGACAGCCCACCGATACATAGAGGAGATTTTAATGGATCGTGTGGTGCCTTTTGCACGTGTCATTAGCAAGAACTTTATCCTCATGCATGACGATGCTCACCCACTTTTTGCCACCTGTGTAGGGCTGAGTACCTGGATGAAGTCTGGATTGAGCGCATGGCATGGCTTGCTTGTAGTCCTGACCTATATCCAGTAGAGGATGCATGGGATGTGAAATTTTTTTTTCGTTGCCGTTGTGACTGGGTGCCTTGCTAATACTGTAAGAAATAAATTGACAAGAGGGTCCACCTTTTCAATACAATATATCAAGTAAATAATATTACAACAGTCTTGAGACATGTTTGGGGCCATCCTCTGGCATACTGGCTCAACTTCGGGCTGCGCTTTGGGCAGAATAGGAACTCGTACCACAAGAAAACATTTGAAATTGCATCCTGAGCATGACTGATTAAATCACAGCTGTAACTCTGGCTAGTGGCAGTGGAAACGTGTTGCAAACAAGTGGACAGATAGACTACCGTACAATAGTGCAAAGCTCCAGGTTTCACTGTGCTCATCATGATCAAAAATGTTTCTCAGTTATTGTGCTGAAACATTTCAAATGGACTAATTAATTTACAATTCATTGCCATATTGTTGCAGTGTCATAATATTTGAATTTTACAAGGTTTCAAATGAATTAAGATTCAATTTTGTCTGAAATACGTAGTGTTTCGCTTCTTTTGCTGCTTAGTGTAGGCATGGAAAAGAGAAAGTGTCTGCATTACAGGTATGTTGCAACATTTGCTGTGCTTCTATTTGTAATCTAAATTGATCAGTTCCTGTGATGTTTTTTTGTAATATTCTTTAAAGAAGCCCTGCTTAGTTATTCTACAAAATTAAATGAATCCTTTTACACACAATAAACTGCTTGAAAAATAGTTCTGTTCAGAGGGTCCCGGGTTCGATTCCCGGCCGGGTCGGGGATTTTAATTGCCTCTGATTAATTCTTTTGGCTCGAGGACTGGGTGTTTGTGTTTGTCCCAACACTTTCCTCTTGATATTCACACAATACACTACACTACCAACCACCACAGAAACACGCAATAGTGATTACATCCCTCCATGTAAGGTTGGCGTCAGGAAGGGCATCCAGCTGTAAAACAGTGCCAAATCCACATGTGCAACACAGTTCGCACCCGTGACCCCACAGGTGTGGGGAAAAGCAGTAGAAAAAGAACAACACGATAGTTTTGTATTGACTTACATGTATGTCTGAGGGAGAATAATTATAATGTTCCATCTAACCCATACACTTTTAAATGACTTTATTAAATAAATCCTTTTCTAAGACAAAATTCTAAAGAAATTCAATTATATTCGGTCCACCTATTCAGTACATAACTGCCATATATTAAATAGTATTTTTGAAAGCAACGGTTGCCAGTCAGTGTGGAGGCCAACACCAACCCAACCTGATCTACACAAGCATAGGGCTGGAGGATAGAGGACATCCTGGCTTTACTATTGTTCTCGGTGATACATTACATCAGATCGTTTATAAACTTCACTATGTTTTCCAGAATATGACAGATTAGAACAACATCCAACTGTCTTAACTAATTCTTAAATATGTCCTCCAGCTAGTAATATTGTACTAAATACGCTTGAACCCACACTATCAGTTTATTTTGTCCAAGTTTATCCATGCACATTTTTAACAGTTTTCCATTATACTTGTCGGATATATTTTTAATAGTGAAGCTATGTACATTTTAACGTGAACTCCCATTGCGTTTGTTGACTGTGTTGTATCTTGGATTTTTATGTATCACTGTTTTATGTCGTATGTCTTTCTTCTTTGTTATGTTGCTGATGATGACCTCTAAGTCAGGTCGAAACATGTCCATGGTATTTTAAATAGTATATAACTTTCACATAGACCATTTAATGGCAGAAATGTATTGAATAGGTGGACCTAATAAAATTGAATTCTTTTAGAATTTCGTCTTAGATATTCAAAGTCAATACGGAACTGGAATGAAGTTTATTACTTGTTTATTATTTCAGTTAAGTTGAAATAATAAATATGATAGTTCAACCTATTCAATACAAGTAAATAAGAGATGTAGAGATTACATTCTTATTTAATTAAAAGTGGAAATGGTACCGGTTTCGACCCCAGTCTGGGTCATCATCAGCCGATTATAACTCGAAAAACAAGCATAAGTAAGAAAGAAGTTAACGGTCAAGTCCACACAATATCAGTTGAAGAGGCGATATAAAAATGACGGGGGTAGGCACTGTAAAATTCAGACGAAGTGGAATGTAAGTCACTTAAAAGAAGTAATGTGTAATCTTCCGAGCATCAGCACGGCACACGCAATGTTTGGCACTGTCTCACAATGTTCACGAAAAGCAGAGAACAGTTAAATGAGCCAGACTGCATACTTCGTCAGGCACAAAGTCACAACACAATCCATATATGAAGATCTAAAGTCATGAAGAAGCCAAAGACGAGCAGCTCAACTGAAGTAACTTGCAAGCTCCAGAAGATCGGCGCGGTGTTTACAACGTCAAGTGCTGTAGTTTCATACGCTGACGGAGATTGAAGGGTAGATTAATGATCAAGTATTTGCTTAGTTCACGAAAATGTACCTATATATATATACTTATAATACGATTCAATATAATTGAATACGTTATTATATCGCCTCTTCAACTGATATTGTTTGGACTTGACAGTTAACTTCTTTCTTACTTATGCATTGTTTTTCGAGTTGTAATCGGCTGATGATGACCCAGACTGGGGTCGAAACCGGTACCATTTCCACTTTTAATTAAGTAAGAACGTAATCTCTACATCTCTTATTTACTTGTATTGAATAGGTTGAACTATCATATTTATTATTTCAATTTAACTGTGATACTTTTCAATATGGAACAATGAAATTTTTATCTTTAAATGTTTATTATTTGTCGGAGTTTTATGGAGTCTCTTTGTTGATAAAATTCTACTCTGTAAAAGTTTCACAATACTAATACCAAGGCTGGACAAGTCAGAAAAATTATCTAGGTGTCAGGCACAAAAGATTCTTTCCTGTATAGTATAAACCATTTCAATCTCATTACCTTCAGCTTTCACTACTGCCTCCTTGTTCGCTCCTCCTAGCTTGTCTATATCCCTTTGTTTGAAAATATCAGTACCCTGCTGATTTTATCGTTCAAAATTGTGACGGCTTCTCCGAAAACCATAAAAGTAGTTAGTGGGATGTAAAGCTATTATTATTGTTATTATTATTATTATGATTATTATTATTATTATGATTATTATTATTATTATTATTATTATTATTATTATTATTATTATTATTATTATTATTATTATTATTATTATTATTATTATAGGTGTGGGCTTCTCTTATCGATGATCCTTAGATGATTCATGCTTTTGAAGTGATGAAGACCTCAGCTTATTTTTTAGTAGATTTATAGTACTAAATCCTCTTTCACATTGGCATTATTGCAGCAATAGTGATGACAAGTTTCCTTAAGAAAGGAACCCTTTCTTTCGTTTTTTCACTTATTCATAAATTCTAGGCACCTAAATTCATTTTTCATTGCCGTTGTGACTGGGCGCCTTGCTAAAACTGTAAGAAATAAATTTTCAATACAATATATCAAGTAAATAATATTTCATCAGTCTTGGGACTATTTATTTTGTATAATTGCACTTCAATATGGAACAAAAGTGAAATTTATAGCTTATAATTGCTAATACTGTACATTATTTTATTTGAACTTAGTTATCTAACACTTGTTCGTTTCAGAGATGGTGGGTTTGAATCCCATTATCAGCAGATGGGTTTTCTAAGATTTTCCATTTTCACACCAGACAAATACTGGGGCTGTATATTAATTAAAGTTATGAGCACTTCCTTCTCAGGCCTAGCCTTGTCATATCCTGTTGTTACCAGAAATCTAACATTGTTAGTGCAACATTAAAACTGATAGGGAAAAAAAAGGAAAAACTAATGCGTTCCTCTCATAATCTGTTTTCCAGTTACCTGATAAATCGATAGCAAGCTTAGTAAAGTACTACTATTCATGGAAAAAGACACGCAGTCGGACGAGTTTAATGGACCGACAAGCCAGAAAACTTGCCATTCATCGAGAAGAGGGCAGTGAAGGAGGATCTGAGTTGGGATCGAACACAGACTCGGATTCTGACGAAAAGGTACGAGTATTTTTGTATACTGTATGTAGTTATTAGCTCATTGGTATGTGTATGTGTTCCTAGTTTAATACATGAACCCTCTAGTGAGGGTTCAAATAGTTGTGAGTTACCTAACTTCCTTGCAACTTTATTTTTTTGTGTGCATCTTAGTTAATCGTATATCTAGTGCAAAGTATATTTAAATGCTGCCTGTGTCCTAGCAGGCCGTTCAGAACTTCATCTTCATGATGCATAAAAGACTATTATTAAAATAACTTCAGTTCTAGTCAGGCTTTTAAAAAACCTTTTAAAGTGTTAATGCATTCTTAATCATTCTTACATTTAACATATTTTGTAAATAATCAGTACTGTTTAGGGCTGGGTTTGTTTGATTATCTTGTAAATTAATTAATTATGATATCTGCTGGAATTTCCATAATTCTGTCTTTAACAACATGGGGTATGAAGGAAGGTTCTTGTGGACTTACATTCTTCAGTATCAAGGTGTTTGTTCTATCCTATCATAAATACAATTTCTTGGTATAACCACATTGGATGTAACATCTCTATCTCCACTATCTTGCAAGTGAGAAGATAACTCCTGTGTACTGAGGAACTGGCATGAATAAAGGTGCACAGAGGACCTGGCATGAATAAAGCTTCATTTACATCACGATTGAATTCACTAAATCTTTGTCTAGAATTTTTTCTCTAAAAAGCATGTGTCAGCTTTATGAGTCGTATTAATTTTTATTCCGGAATTATCTGTAAATGTACAGTGAAACCTCGATTCTCCGTTTTTGGAGGGACCTCGGAAAACAAACGTACAACACGGGAAAACGGAAAATCCGGGAACGAATGAACCATCAACAATTTGGCTAAACATCACAAAAATGAAATATGTATACTTATAATCTTAGAACCGCCCCTAAACCAAACCAGACTACAGCCCCAATGGGCCTTCCGCCTACCAAGCGACCGCTCGCGGTCCGAAGGCCTGCAGATTACGAGGTGACGCATGGTCAGCATAATGAATCCTCTCGGCCGTTATTCCTGGCTCTCTAGACCCGGGTCGCCATATCACCATTAAATAGCTCCCCAGTTAAAGGTAATCGTAGAATGAATGAACCTGGAACCAACCCTCATATCCAGGTAAAAATGCCTGACCTGGCCAGTAATCGAACCCGGGCCCTCCGGGTGAGAGGCAGACAAATTAGACCACGGGGCTGGCTTCAAGCGTTAATTACCGGTACGCGACTTAAAAATCTCGAAACTTTACATTCAGTTTTACCGGGAAAACTCCGTCAGTTTCCTCTGAAAACGTCATATTCATTTGAAAACTTCTTTCAGTTCAGCAACTTTGATCAGCCAAACTCTTCGAAAATCTAATACCCGTAACACCAAGCGACAATCGACCACAAGTAGATTTTCATTCTCTAATTTAATAAAGTAAAGCACATTAGATACAAAAGCGTCCAACATGATGGCAATTTTTTTTTTAAATCTTCCATTGTAATTTGGTCACCGGTATACTGTTCGTAGTCAGTTTATAGAAATCTTGTACCGCGTAAATTAGGCCTACATCAACTTTTAAAGGTTATGTTGAACTCGAGAATATGGTTTCGAAAGTATATAAATCCTCAATTTCTCGAATGTATTGTATTTAGTTCTACCCGTCACTAATCACAGTTAAATTGGAAAGTGAAAAAATATCATTAACATTCCGAAATAACGATTATTCGCGACCTTGAGCTCAGCTGGAAAGCGCGTTTGCTGTACAAATCGGTACGAGTGCGAAATGATACAGAGCATTTTAAATGTAACGTGCGCAAATAAAACGACTGCGGCTTTTATACAATTTTAACACAAAAACGTGAAATTCCCAGTCTTAATACTAGAACGAAAACAGTAATAGGCAATCCCAAAACCTCCCATGGTTTTATGTACGGTATGTAACGTGCAACATATGTTCTCGATAACATAATCGTATAAGATAATATTAAAATACTAAATTTGTGTTACTTAAAAAGGAGTAGTTTCGATTCCTGCCTGAAAGCCCAGTGACTACAGTGCCCTGAGGGAAATGCCGAAAACCTGTTCGGCGATGCACTCGAAAAACGTAAAAAAACTAACATCTAACCCTGGACGTAATGTAGACGTTTTGCAAGTACGAACATTTCACGAAACTAGTTCCGTCTTCAAATAGAGCTGTCGAAATGCGCTCTGCCTTCTTCCAGTTGTCATGGACACTCTCTGCTTTATGATTTCCGAGGATTCTCTATACAATACTACCAGAATGGGCTACTAAGATGATCCCTTATGCAAGTTCACCGCCGATCGCTTTTCTAGTACAGTACTTCTTCAAATTACCGCAATGACAGGACGTCAACACCCAAGATCCGTAAGTATGCCGTAGCCGTCCTTTCATAAGAGACAGTTTCTTGAAAAACACGTGATCGAGGATTTAGCGTTGATGGGACTAAAATATCTGGACGGTTGATCCGGAAAATCGTTTCTTCGAGGAACGGATAATGCGGGAATTTTACAACGTGATTTAATTAGGATGCTCGCGGGACCACGTAATTTGAACGGATAATACGGGAAAACGTAGTTTCCGGGAACGTATAATCGAGGTTCTACTGTAACTATAATTGATACCACTATTTGTCCATACCCCGTAATATTTTCACTTTCACTGTCGCCATCACAGTGGCTATGCTCGTTAAGGTGTGAAGTCTGTATGGTCTGGTCTGAGACTGTGGGTAGCTTGTTTGATTCCATTTGGTGGAAAAAATTTTCACCATCAGAATGTTGGCTGGCATGTTAGGAAAGATGGTAGTATACAATTTCTAATCACTAGATCATTTACCAAAAGCCTGGATTAAATTCCAGACCTCTCTGCAGTGTTCACTTGGAGTGAGAGCATATGACACTGTTAATGGTGATTCATTCATCAGATGGAGATGTTAGGGGTAGGTTGTGTGCCAACATGGGGTTTCACCCTCTTCCTATCTCATACCAAAAATCATTATTTCATCAAAATCATTATTTGATCAACTGCTGAAATGTTATTTATCACACTTTTGAGCTGATTGGCTGGAGTATGTGTACACTTATTTCAATCTATGGTGACACTGAACTGAAAGTGAAATATTTGACTGGTGTTTCCCTTGGCAACTTTCTAAGCTGCAAGGAGGGAGACAGGGTGCCAGAACACTGAAACTCGCCAACACCATGGAATGGATGGGCTAGTGGTGGGCGGGTGTGTGGTTAATAGTCATGAGGATTTTAACTGTGCATGCTTAACTGTCAAGTGCTGCAGTTAATTGTACTGTACGACAGAAAACACTGTCTGTGCATAACATACCCATATTTCACATATAGAAAGCAAGACAGTGTTGTTGACTAAAGGAGAAGCAGAAAATTTGTAGAATTAGGGAGACAAGACGTTGATATTGTGAAAAGAAAAAAGGAACTGTTGCAGGATTGAACAAGCAAATCAGTAAATTCCTGTCGTTTTCCTGAGGTGGTGCAGCTCTTTTCAGGCACACTGCAAATGGAGATGAGCTGCATGTACCATTTTATCCGCATACCACCCTTCCCACCATTCTTAAATCTCTAGCAATACTGGGAATCAAACCCGGGTCACAGAGGGTGGCAGCAATAGTGGTAACCGTAAAACGATGAAATAGTCAAATCTCTTTTACCAGAATGTGAGGAACTTGTTCTGGAAGAAGAGATAATGTGTAGGACTTACTGTTGCCCCAGAAATTTGGACAGGATAATATTTTACAGGAGAGTAAAATCTTGACCAGTGAGAAATTGTTAGAAGACAAGAAAGGACAGAGTAAGAAATGAGGATGTGAGAAAGGAAATCAAAGTAAAAAAGCTTCCAGGCAGAATGGAGAAAAATAAACAGAAATGGTTTGGACTTGATAACTCATTGGGGTCGACTTATAGAACTGTTCCGTACACGACTGGCACGGACCAGAATCCAATGTATGAAACTTCCACATGCATTTTTTTTTTAACACCACAAACCTATTACGCTGGCGTAGCAGGGGGAGAGTTGATACTCCCAGGTGGCGATAGGGGGGGTCCTAACCAGCTTGCTGGCGGACTAGAAGGAAATAAAATACCTCTCATGGACCAAACGCACAACCCCGTTGTGGGTGGGGGAAGCAGACGAAGAATACACCCACGGTATCGCCTGTTGTAAGAGGCGACTAAAAGGGGCGACCAAGAGATGATCAAATTAGAACCATGAGACTACTTGTAATTGGTACCATCACGCAGGGAGCACCATGGATTGCTTTTACTTGCGCGTAATACCACTATGTTAGGTCCAAAATAAGTTTGTGAATAGTAGCAAAAGAGTGTGTTGCCGGCTTTTACAGTACCTGTGATTCGTATGAGCAACACCATGGGATGAGCGACACCATGGTTCTGCCTTGCCTATGTTTAGTGCCCACTATGTGAGGAACACCACGAGATAGTGCGGTTCCCTGTGGTTAGTCCACTTATTTGAGGTACCCCATAGGTTTGCATTGCCTGTAAATAGCGCCTCAATGTGCAAAACGCCATTGGTCTGTGTTACATGTGCAAATTTCATTACCTGTGAGTAGTATCATAATCTGTGGAATACCGCAAGTCTACACTACTTTTGTTTAGTACCGCAACATGACAAATAGCACGGTTCTATTTTCCTAGCGATAAGTACCGTTATGAGGGGCCGATGACCTGGATTTTGGACCAGTTTCAACTACAAGCCTTATCAATTCAGTATTGTGCTTTAGAAGCAGTCCTTTGGTCATTATTACTATTGTTTAACGCTAGTTTCTGGGAATGTGGGGCATTGCGGGTCGGATCCACTGATTGTTTTAACTTCATGTCCATCCATTTATTCTTCGTCCTCACGTTTTCGAATTCTGGTCAGTGGAGGAGTATGAGTTTTTAAATTGTCATAACATTTCGTCTCATTTTGTACCATTAGGGGTTGATGACCTAGATGTTAGGCCCCTTTAAACAAGCATCATCATCAAACATTACTGAAGGTAACTCGAAATTTTCACGCTATTATGTGTGCTACTTTTCTTTATATGCACTTTTATTCGTAACTATGTCAGACCAGTTCACCTCCCTTTGAAATGTCTGACACAGGGCTTTTAAATCGCCTCAGAATGCTTGGCAGTGAATGTGTTAATACAATAATACTGAGCAGTTACCGACAGTAATTTACATAGCAACACATTAATGTGTGAAGCATTTATTTGTGATCATGAGTAATTACAGAAACTATCCTGCGGTCTTTGAACTAAATGTAATTGTCTTTGCAGGACAACACAAAAATAGAGTTGTGGAAAGAGAAACTTCAGTGAGTGTAAAGTTGGCGCATGACTGCGGAAATGAAAAGATAAGCTAAAAAAACACGAACTATTCTAGATGCTTTACAAACGAAAAAATAAAAATAAAATTTGAGCAGTCTTCAGTGAAATAAGAGGGGTTAAAGTAATCTACATAATACAAGCTAAAATGTGCTTAAAACATAATGAAGGAACAAGAGAAAAAACAAGAGACAGGACAGAAATAAAAACAATAACAATATATAATAATTTACATCACTAGAAGGATACCATTATAAATGGTCCGTTATTGGACATAAATTTTCCAGCTAACTCATTCCTGGTTGCCAGCGTTCCACCCCCGTGTGCTAGGTTGGCCTCATCAGTTAGTACCTAGTACACCTACCAAGACGCATGAGTAGTGCATACTGTGGAGGCCACTGCATAGAGGAATGAGTTAGCTGGAAAATTTATAATGTCCAATAACGGACCATTTATATTGGTATTATAAATTTACTCAATCGGGACAAATATTTCAGATTCCCTATGGGAATCAATATCTTTATCACTAGGTGGTCTAATAAATAACTCGCTGAGACAAATTCAGTGAAAAAAGGTCAAAATAAAACATAATTGAATACAAAAAGTTTGCTAAAACTAAGAAAATAACTAATACAGACTGAAACAAAACAATAAGTGCTAATGGTGAGGTTGCGGACCTCTTATTCTAAAAATTTTAGTTTGATAACAAAAAACAAGTCAAAATCACTGTGTTGAAAATTCAGGCCGACAGTCTGTCTTTGTAGAAACACCATCACCACGAATGGCTAGGAGGGGAGAGAAAAAGCTTGAGAAACAAAGTTTGAGAGGAGACAACTTGCCAGGTGATATGTATGTGATAAGTGATGGAAAAATGCCGATGAATTAAAAAATTTAGAATAGCAGCATTCTCAATTTCTTCTCAGTTTAGCGGTCTTGTTCCCGAAGATTGTTTCCAATGTTGGCTAGGTGTATTTGCCTTATTTTAAATGGTCGGGACAGCAGCGCAAAATTGAGAAGCTGTGTTAGAGAAGTAACAGGTGCATGGTAAACTGTAAGTGACCATAGTGGAAACCGTCAATGAAGTTCCAATCTGTAATGGAAGAAACGAGGTTGTATGAGAAACTTGAGCTGGTAAGTAAAAAAAGTGAAATGGGTGTGAAGAAATCTTTAAACTTACGGTACTTAACCATCTCGTGCACGCATTTTCAGTTTGAGGTGAAAAAAATATTATCTTGATTTTTTTTATTCATTGGAAGGTTAAAAAATACTATCATGTTAAAGAAAAAGAAATAATAGTTCATTTTCTTTGAAAATTCCACAGACCTCGTATGAGGCCTATGTGCATGAAGGGAGTCCACACACACCACAACACAACTGAACTGAGGAATAATTTTCTTTTGGGAGATACTGTGCGCTGGATGTCAGTTGTACATGCACGTTTTACCAAACTAAATTTTGCTTTAAGGAGTGGCTGTTGTTGTTATTTCCTGCTATGGAATTCCTCAAAACACTGTGGACAAAGGGCATATTGGCAGCGAAGGCAGACACACCTGGTTTTCCTTGAACAACCGTGAAGGTGGCACTTCCATCCTTTCTCAGCTTATAGGTAGCCTTCACTTTCAACCATTTTTTTGGTTGATGGTGGCATTTGTGAAGCGGGTCTTCCTTTCTTGGGTTGATGATTGCTTCCATGTAAATGACAGAAGTAGTTAATGAAGACTTGTATTCTAACAGATCCACCTTCTCACAATCTGGGTTCATTCTCCAGAGGATCCAACAGTTTACAATGGTCGCATTCAGTAGATAATGGAAAACTCTGAAGTACTCCCTTTTGTGCCTTATGGTGTGCCAATAAAGACCTACGAGCGAGTCCATTAGATGTATGCCACCGATGTGGGAATTGTAAATGCTGATGGAATATGGTCATGGAATTTCAATGATTGTGCACAGTTTTCAACACCATCTCTTAGCAACACCTACAGGTTCTGCTCCAGCAAATGTAGATGCTATGTGTAAAAATGAATTATCATGCCAGCAGGTTATTGTGATGTTGGACTGCGACGTAACAGAGTACAACCCTCTCAGTTCCTTCTTCATGGTTTTCACAGACCGCAGCTTGAGATCAGCACCACAAAGCCTGTTAGCTCTGATAGTCCTGGAAGCATAAATGGCATCTTCAAGAAGTTTCTAGAGAAGATTAATCGACGTAAACAGATTATCAAAAGCTTATGGCTTTTGAACTTCACGTCTTCACGCAGCCTAAGAACATCATCACCAACTACTCCAAATTCAGAATGACCTTGACCATTTTGAACGTTTCCTTGATAGATCTCAAAACTATGGATGTATCTTGAAGAACTGATTAAGGCCCAAATTTTGAAGCCCCAGTTTTAGGGTTTACTCTTCATACATTGCTTCAGCTTTGATCGGCCTCATCAACTGATGAAAATTCTTCTGGCTGGGAAGAACATGTAAAGATGTGCTTGAAATGATCAATCATAGGACGTAAACGTATAAGCAGATCATTGATGTCTGCTGGAATGTTCTGATCAAAGACTTTAATATTACTTATCTAGACTCTCAGAGCGCGCTGGTGCTATGCGGAAAATTGAATATCTTCGCGCATCGCCATGTTGCGGGAACTTCAGTTTTGAATGCATGGTTAACACGTGGTGACGTTTACAGTATCTTGTGTGTTTTTATGGTGATTCCTATCGGTTAGCGGATCTGTGATTGTGTTATGTGATAAATGTGATAATTTATAGTATTGGCAACTATTTTAGTGATAAGTGCGAGCTTACATTGATGGGCGATATTAAAGGAGACTAGGCCTAAGTTGAGCCGTAAGTGCGGAGTGGAGAACTATTCACGATGGTGACCTCTTGTGCAGTTTTGAATTGCACAGTCGATATCAGAAAGGATCTGGTATCTCTTTTCACAAGTGAGTAGAAACTGAAATGTTATAAAATTAACATAATCGAGAATGGGATACAGATTGGTGGATTCAGTGATGTATGGACGTGGCTTTCTCAATATTTAGGCTTCTTCTTCTTCTTAGCGTTTTTTATTTCATTAGGGACAATTCTTAAGAACTAATCAGCTATTCCGAATATGCGCACATTTTGTTCTTACCGACTGTGTACCCGTATTAAAATTTCGATAAACACGGGCCTAGAATACGAAAAATATGATTGATAAAGCTTGGTAAAGCCATCTATTTTTAGGTCAAATTATGACTTCAGATTATTAACAATTATCAGAAAAACGATTTATTGATACCATTATTCATGTTTTCACATCTCCTTTATAATAAAAGAATTGTTAAATATGCTGTTCCAGAGAAGTTTGACTATGCTGACTCCTACTTTGCACTAGAAAACACCAATCAATCTACCTGTTTAGCTGTTATATTCATATATGCTTAATATTGAAGCTCCTTTATCTTCTTCCTTAAGTGAATCATAATGTTCTTGTAATAGAAATGTTAGAACACATTTTCAATTTCAATTTGTGCTCAGAAAATCTCCTTTCAGTTCGAGTTGATAAAATCAGTAGGCCTAATATTGGTATTCAAGATGAGAATAGTATGAGAGGGAATTTTGCATCCTAAATGATATATTTTTCCTCTCTTAAATTTAACCAACTGGTAAAAATATATTTAATTCAGAGAAACTTAAACTTTCTTTTCATTGTTAAATACATTTAGAATTATGAGGTAGAGTAGCACTAGTGTAATGAATTTCTTCAGGAAGAATATTTTCAAAATGTAAAATAATTTAGTGTAATGTGAATGATTGCTGGCTCCACCACTCTGTTCTGAAATATATCACATGAGGTTCTGTTTATGAAGCAGAAGAATATTTTGTGATAAATCAATGGGAGAATGTTCTGTCTTTGTATCCAGACTGGTTGAGAAAAAAAGGAGATAGAAATATATACATTTCTTTGATTTCGAATACATGGCTAATATTTTTAGACATATTGCTTACAGTTTTCCATTGAATAAGCCTGAATTTCTGTCAAAGTGGCTTGTTGCTGTTAAGAGACAAGTTTGTTCCAGCTTATTCCCATAGACTATGTTCAATTCACTTCACAGAAGCAAGTTTTTGGCAATCTGAAAAGAACACAATTCTGAAAGATGATGCAGTGCCAACACTGTTTGACTTTGCAAATCATTTAAAAAAGGTACTTGTACGTCAAGTAAATTGGATTAGATATTGTATTACTTAATTTTATTTTTATATTTTATCAATGATAGGGCTTTGCTTATGGTAGACCCAATAGGCCTATATATTTTTATTTTTTCAGACTGACAAGGCTCCCCATAAAAAGAAGTTAGATTTTGGAGGGACAAATCAACAGAATAACACCATAGATCCCAGTCCATGTAGCAGTTCAGTCAGTGCTGTTACACACTGCATTTCATCTGAGCACAATTATTTTAGTGGAGAAAGCCCCACAAAACATATAAAAATTTCAGTATATTTTCAGTAGATTTTAGATAGCTATTTTCCAAACCATATAGAAATCATAATTGGAGGTATACCCATCCTGATATACTATTTCATATCCTGGAAATAATAAAAAAGAAAAAATTCATTCAGATGGTAATTAGTAAAGTAAGTAAAGTTACTTGTGGTGAACACTGGGCATAGCTTAATTATTTTTTTTTTGCAGATATCTGCAGTCATGTACCATTTCAACAATAGTACTGAATAATACATGCTGTGATTACTGCCATGTAACTTTCATAGAAAACATTCTATTTCACAGGTTTTCTTTTTGCCAATTTCACAGATTCTTGCTTTTGATACAATTGTTTGTAAATACTGTAAATATTGAAAGAATTAATAGATTATTGATGTACTCCAGTCTCCTATGTCACAGGTAAAAGATTGTTTTTCTCCTCATGATCTGTAAATCGTACTGAAGTTGTAAACTGCTGTGATTTGAAAGTGTCTTGGTATTTTCATGATAGCTTAACTGCCGAGTCTAGGATTTAATTGCATGTGTCTATTCCGAATATGCAAACAAATTAGTTAAAAACATGGTCATTATAGTAGGCCTAATGTGAGCTACATATTCTTTCTTGAAGATTATTAATTCAATGTACTGGTATACAATGTTTTTCTGTTTTCGGAGAGTGTTCTCTAAATTTAAGACATGTGTTTATCTACGTAGGTATATATTTACTATCATTTCTAGTGTATTGTGAAGTCTTCGTACCTAATTTTCTAAATGCTGTTTTATTACGTCTGTTTTTTATAAGCCAGCTATCCAAATGATTTGTGGAGATTTGTTCAATAACAATGCAAATGTGTTCAGTTTGTATGCATAAGTATCACGCCTGTGTTATTACCGTCTTGATTCTTGTATATTTATTGCGTATATTCACGGTAGTCGGTGTAGGCTGTGCCATTTATTGTTAATGAATTAGGACCTTCTGTTTTCTAAAGCGGCACCTTTTTAACATTTTATTTTGGATGTATCTAATGAACATCTTTTTTTACCGTGTTATCCTGTATCGCAGGAATAAAAATAACCTGTCGAGAGATGTTTTCATTCGTGCGTAATGGAAGTTAATACATGAATTCCATACTACGATCTCCTCGGCGAGCTGTGGAGTGCCCGCAACATGGCGATACGCGCATGGGCAGCTCTTCCCCAGTCACGCGCTACTGCGCAGCCAGCGGTGTAGGGCCTTGGTTCTGATTGTCAATGAAGTGCAAATACTTCCATATCTCGCAAAATCGATTGTATATCATATTGTCAAGTATTACTGACAGGGCGCAGAGTATATTGCGACATTTGTTGTGAAGACTACATTTTTCTACAGACGGCCCTGGTTCTTCATCCATTTTGTTCTAAATGCATAGAAATGAGAATATATGACAAATGTGCCATGAAACATCAGTAGTCTGTCTTGGTTTGTATAAAAAATTCCACCAAAACAATACAATATAGTGTAGTTCTAATTGAGGATATGACTGTGAACCATAACCTCTCGTACATTTAGACCTCATATGAGGCCCCTGTATTATTACACAAAATAATGGTAATAAATTGCATGTACAATAAAAATACTAATACCATAGGAAAGAGCATGCTTTTCTGCTATATGAAACATCTTTACTTATCAGTTGCATATATTTGTAAAGGATGTATCATTTTCAATAATTTAGTCTCCATATGAAACACACATATAACAAGAGCGCCACAACCGTCTACAGTTGCGCAGCTGCTAGGAAGTGCTGTTATCTCATAGATATAGTTGTAACTAATATCAAACCTCACATGAGGTCTAAAGTGAAGAACAGAGTCATAATTTTCCACAAATTCATAGCAATTTTAAATGAACGGCGTACTAAACGAAACATAATTTGGGACCTCATATGAGGCTTGTGCGCACGAGAGGGTTAAAAGGTGGTTGTCCTCTCGAACTGACTTGGCTTTCTCAAAGTTAACAGTCCCGTTCGTACGATCGAGTCTATTGTTGGCTCAGCTGTGTTTGTGAGGATGGAAGGAGAAGAGGGGGAAGGAAGGGTGCAGGGCTGGAAGGGAGGGGGGAGTGGTGGTGAATTGGAGAGATGGAGGTGGGGTTTGTTTTTATTATAGAAGTTCTGACAAATATATGGAATGAATGTTTCAATTAGAATGTTCTTTTTTTCGTTGATTTCATTTAAATTTTGAGAGGGTTTCATAAACTGATCTAAATCGATGTGGATGCTCTCGAGAACGTTGAGTAAGGTGCCTTTTTGCTCATAATGCAAGATCTTAAGATCATTATCTATTGATGTGTATTTGTGGCTGGCTGTTTTATGATGTTCACTCATAGCTGAAAAACTATTATATTTGAGAGCGTTGCGATGTTCGGCATATCTTATCACAAAATTGTGGCCTGTTTGACCTAAATAGCTGGAATTACAGGATTGGTATTCTGATTTGTAAACTCCAGAGTTCAAATATCTATTATTAATGTTCTTATTGTTATTGTTGACAGTGTGTGGATTGAAAATGAGTTTGGAGTAGGTGTGGGAGGTTCTTTATGCTATTTTGATGTTGTGGTTTTTAAAGATAATAGAAATTTAGTAAATGCTACTATTATTGAAAGTGAATGTGGAAAAGTTTTCTTTAGGAGTGGAATCTTTTTCTAGGGTAGTATTGGGTCTGCTCTTACTGTATATCTATTGATGATTCTGCTGATGAAGGTTCTACTGAAAGCGTTGTATTCAGCAATGTTGTAAATAGTATTAATTTCCTTTTTGTAATTCTTGCGGGATAATGGGGCAATTAACGCTCTGAGTGCCATGCTGTTGTAAGCTGCTTTCTGTCCGGCCCCGTAGTGTAGGAGGCAACGCATCCGCCTGTCACCCGGCAGCCCTGGGTTCGATTCCCGGCTGGATCAGTGGTTTGTAGTTGTAAATGGTTAATATCCCTGGCCTGGTGACTGGGTGTTTGTGTCGTCCTTAACATTCCTTTCCTCACGTTCAACACTCTACACTTCCTCCATTCCAATTACATGCAGGTTCACATCACATGGTGCAAATAGGGACAAAAGATCCCTATAGGTCGACGCCCCGAACAAATAGCATTTTTTTTTTAAATGGCTGCTTTCTTATGTATGTCTGGGTGCACAGAAGTTTGTTGGATGGTATTGATGGTGTGGGTATATATTAAAGGATAAAGGATAAAGTGTTGTTGCACTTGTGTATAATGGTTAAGTCCAAGTATTTGAAGGCTTTATTGTTTTCTGACTATGTGGTGAATTTTATATGTGGGTCAGTGGAGTTGAGAAATTCAAGCACTGTGTTGCTGTTAGTAACACGGGAGTCTAAAATAATAAACGTGTCATCTATAAAGTGTACCCAGTGTTGAATGCTGTTAATGATGTGAGAATGTTCTAAATGATCGATATAAATATCCTCAAGGATCCCTGAAGCTGGCGACCCCATGGCAAGGCCTATCTGTTGGTAAATGACATTATTGAAAGTGAAGAAATGGTTATTCAATGTAAACTTCAAAATCTGAATAAATTCATCTATTTTGCCAATACTTAAATGGCTGAATTTGGAAAGATTGTATAGTGTTGTTAACAGGCACATTAGCATACATGTTAGTAATGTCAAATGAATGAAGTGTGTGGTGTTTGGATAAATTACAGTGTTTAACTTTATTGCAAAATTCTAGGGAATTCTTTACTGATGTATTGGCTTGAAAACGATAGTGTGATTTGAGGAATTTGTGAATGAACCAAGATACCTCATAGGTTGGACTTCTGAAATTGATAATGGGTCATATGGGAATGTCGGGTTTATGGATCGTGGGTGGTGCTTTTGCTGTGGGAAGCTTCGGGTTCATAATAATCATTTTGGGTTTTTCAAGGTCATTAAACAAAAACGAAACGTTCTTAATTATGGTATTTGGGTCTTTTTGTATTTTATTAGTTGGATCTTTTTTAGAGGTTATGAAGTTGTTCTCTGTAAAAAAAAAAAAAGTGCTTTATTGATATAATCATTTTTGTCCATGATTACGATAGCGGTCCCTTTACAATGCCAGTATAAATGGTCCGTTATTGGACATTATAAATTTTCCAGCTAACTCATTCCTGGTTGCCAGCTTTTCGCCCCAGTGTGGTAAGTTTGGCTCATCAGTTGGTAAATAGCACACCCACCAAGACGCTTGGCTAGTGCATATATCAGCATTCCCTTTGTCGGCTTTTGTTATTATGAAGTCATTGTGTTTGACTTTTTTCTTTAGTTTGTGGACTTATGCTATGTGTTCTGTATCGGGTTTAATGGTTTGTTGTTAATTAAGGATAGAAGATAGCTTGCGTTTGACTTCGTATCAGACCTCTTCTTGTATGTTTATGGGTAATTTATTAATGGCTAATTCCGATTCAGCTATGGTAGAAATTAAATTATCACGGTTAGGATTACCCCAAGTACATTAAGGTCCCTTGCTCAGCACATCAAGATCATCGGCATCTAGATTGATTTTACTTATGTTTACTACAGGTTGGTGAAAATCATTTGGCTTTATGTTGTTTGGGGTGTTATGTTTGCTAATTGTTGTTTCTGAAAGATAATTCCATTTTTTGTCAAGTGTAATTTGTTTCTTTAACAAAGTAAGGTTAAGTTTGTTAGTGACGTGTAATTAGAAGAACGTCCATTCGAATGGGGCAAAGGAGAGTGGAAACTTCTAAATGAGTTTCATATAGTTTGTGGTTCAGAAGAGATTTCTTTTTATGGAGAAATTTAATTTCGTCTTTAATCCAAATTTTATCGGTTTTAAGCTGTCGCGCAAGTTTTTGCTGTGTTCCTTTGAATTTTCTTGGCGAATATTAAAAAATTTGGGCGTTAAGTTAATGAACAAGCATTTTTTCAAAAAATATAAGTCTTGCCCTAATTTGGCAACCTTTATTTTGAGATTGCAATAAAGGTTAGCTTTCTTGCCTGCCTGGATGGCATTTCCATTACAAGATATTAGAATCATTCATCAGCTTGAGCGGCATCTTTGTCTGGCATCACGTGATCACAGCCGATCAACATGCCGGTTTCCCGGGCATCTGTAGGAGTCTCTGCATTGTCAATGCGATGTATTCGGCGAAAGTTGTACCGACATCTCACAAATGTTCCCTATAAACCATATACATTTTTATATTGCGCTTTCATATGTAATTTATATTGCAGTTTTTACGTGCTGACTGGCTCAGACGGTTGAGGCACTGGCCTTTTGATCCCAACTTGGCAGGTTCGATCCTGACTCAGTCCGGTGGTATTTGAAGGTGCTCAGATACGTCAGGCTCATGTCGGTAAATTAACTGGCACATGAAAGAACTCATTTGGGGACTAAATTCTGGCTCATCGGCATCTCTGAAAACTAAAAGTAGTTAGTGGAACGTAAAGCAAAATAACATTAATTATATTGCAATCCGTTTACCTTTTAAGCTTCTTGACGAACAAAATTTGAACATGCGATGATATTTTAAAATTCTAGTTTTTTTATTGAAAATAAAGGATGCGACGATTATGCAGTGAAATGCGGTATATAAATTATAAAATGTCGATGATATTTTGAAGAGGCTAGAAATTGATTTATGATGTTTCAATGACCGGGAGAGTGTGGGGATATTTTGCCAATGGGCATTCCTTCAACTGTGAAGAAACACCCTTCCTGGTCTAGCAAAGTGTGTAAAGCCCTTAAAATTAGAGCAGAAGTCTGTTGTCTTTGCAAGAAATGTGGTGTTCCAGTTCATTTTGTGGGCTGATTCAAAAAAATAACACTCTAATTCACTATTATTGAATGAATAATGCTTATTGAACAGTGCATACCTGCCAACCCTTCCGATTTACCCGGAAACTTTCCGCTTTTTAACTTGTGTTCAGATTTTCCGATTTATTTTTACTTCTTCCGATTTTTGACCAATATAACCTCTAGTACGACCAATACTCTTCTCCTAGGATAAAGGATAAATTCTTTTGTGCTAGTGTAATTTACGAAAGAACATTTTCAAGCGTATTTATTTGATGCTTTATTTCGTGAATGTTTCGTCCGTCGCCTTCGTGTATCGTGTTTCCCGTTCACTACAGCAGCGTGTGTGCTTTATACAGCTGGGGATTCGGGGTGGCAATCGTCCTGCAAGCAAGAGGGCTAGCGCCGCTAGCGACTCGGTTAATCGGGACTAAAGAATTAGTTTGTTAATTGTGCTGTTTGCGTGCTGTTAACATCGTTTCTGTGCGTAGTTTCTTCGGAGTTGTAGACCACGTGTTTTTTCTTGCATTTCTATGCTTTCCCCCTCTGTCAAAGTCGTATGTTAATAATGTATGGGACATATTGAATTATTTTGTATGTGGTAGTTTCACGGTGATTAAGTGCATAATTTTAACGAGATGAGTGTTTTTAAGGGAGTTGTCGGTGAGAGTTTCTGGTATTTTCTTTTCTCCTTATGGCCAAAAAATATAACAAACGTTATCTCAAAGTTTCAGAGACCTATAAATTTCCGTTCATTTTATTGCGAAATTCACGCCCTTGCATAATATACGCATTCCAGTGTTTTTGGGTCCAAAGTGGAGAAAAAGAAATGTTCACCTATTTGACGCACCCACAACTTCGAACATCCAACTCACAGTTCCGGACGCGTTTCGAAATAAAGATGTCAACTACTCAAGTAGCAGGCTTCGTATTGCGAAAGCGGGCATTCCAAATGCAGGGCAACGTGCTGTTATTAGGCGGCAGGAAATCCCACTGCACTAGTTTTAAGACTTCCGGGTTCGGGACATTATGTGATCTCAAAATTGTCAGTCCACAGTATTTGAGTAATACTGCATCATACAAACTCGCGGTGATCAGTTACGCCGAAACTTACGGGAATAGGGCAGAGGGCAGCAAGTATTGAGTGTCCAAATGAAACGTGCGTTGCAGTGGTAACAGAAGTGTACTTCAAGCGGCCAACACGTCTCGCAAAGCATTTCGCGGACCATAAAGCGGCAAGTATCAAATCAAAATCTCTTTATTTGCAAATGAGGTGTCTACCTCGGTGGCAAATGGTACACTAAAATACATTATTGTCAAGCACTAAATATTAAATTAACAAGAGAAGAAAATTTTCCTATAATACAATGTTATACAGAGCCTCCGTGGCTCAGACGGCAGCGCGTCGGCCTCTCACCGCTGGATACCGTGGTTCAAATCCCGGTCACTCCATGTGAGATTTGTGCTGGACAAAGCGGAGGCGGGACAGGTTTTTCTCCGGGTACTCCGGTTTTCCCTGTCATCTTTCATTCCAGCAACACTCTCCATTATCATTTCATAGCATCTATCAGTCATTCATTAATCACTTTGGGAGTGGCGACCCCATCGTACTAATAGCCTATATATGATTCATTCCTTACATCCCTGACCCGGTCAAAGACTGGAAAACAGGTTGTAGGTTTTCATTTTCACAATGTTATACAATTTACACTAACAATGTTTTCTATTAAACACGCAGCTCATCCTTAATAAATTTATATTGTTTACAAAATTCTACTTCTAATATCTCGTGTACTACTAACAAATATAGTCGACTGATATACAGTATGTGGAATTACTTCAAAGGATACTATACAACTGGTATAAGCTTAATATTTACATTGCATTTATTTACTTTTTTTTTTGTTACCCGTTCTGGAACCTAAATAGCATAACGACCTGCTGCGTCTTAACCAGAGCCCTTTTGCCACCACTTTTCAGAGTTCCTGAAGGGTCTTCACAGCTACCGTAGCGGTCCCAGGGCCCTCGATGTTCCCACTGTACTTCACCCCTACAGGCAGTCCCCTACTTTGGCTGTCCAAACTCCTTAGACCAGGGGATGGAATTAATTTATTCACACACATTTTTTAAATTTAAAATAACCTGCACTGATCGAATGCCCTCTAACACTTCATTTATTTTCTCTGTTGCTGTTTATTCTCTTCTTGAATATCTGTACAGATTTTCCACAAGTAGAGGAGAATCTGCTTAAATATATGCTTTTGTTCCTACTTATGCCGTTTCTCACGAAATTCTGTATTTTAAAGAATGAGAAATAGCGGCTGCACATGGAATCAGTGTCTCGGATTTGAAGTTTAGTCGATGCTTGATAAATTTTATGAAGAGAAATGGACTTTCTCTTCGACAAAGAACAACATTATGCCAAAAAATGACGAATGATTTCAACCATTTTCATCACTTTGTGATTGAGAAGCGTAAAATGAAGGAATCAGTTTCCATATGCCACAAAGTAGAACAATCGGTAAGAAAGGAACATACAGTGTTATCGTACGCACTACCGGAAGCAAGAAACAACGATGTACTGCAGTGCTTGTTGTAACAGCTGATGGCAGAAAGCTTGCCCCTTACATTGTACTAAAACGAAAAACAATGCCTAAAACAAAATTTCCGCGTGTGATCCACGTTCGTATTCAAGAAAAAGGGTGGAATGACACGTCACTCGTACAAGATTGGATACGATGCCCTTCTCGTGTTGGACCGTTTTCTTTTCTTGCCGGTATGTCATTATTTTGACATTGTACTTTTATTAGTTCATGTTTATTTCACTTCAGGTCATATTGTCAGCTCGTAATGGGAAGAATATTTTCCAGTGTTGGTACTTCAAACCCACGTATCTAACTTACCTGATGTACCGTATTTGACTTTTCAGAAAAAATCTCACTCCGGAATTTTACGCCAAATGACGATAACTGCAAATGAGTTGAACCAGTTGTGTTTATATTATATTTGATGTATCTTTTAAATGTAAATGAATTGTAAATAATTTACAAATATCTGAATTCTTTGAATAATTTACACATCCGAAGTTTTCGCTTGTTTTTTTGTCAAAAATGTGCGCTAATTACGCGAGAAAATACGGTATTATGCATTTTGTTATGTGTGTCGGTGTGACATAAATATTATTATTCGTATGTGTCATAAATGAGACTGATTAGGTACATTATCTTGTGACCATTTTTAAGTTTTCTTAGTTTATTATTTTAAATTTAATGGTCAATTCGCATTGTAACTGTAGATATGTATGCCTTTTATCCTGACCTTTTTTTTCACCTAGACAATGGTGGAATATATGTGATGAAATCCAAGAATTAAAAAATCTTCCTATTTTTGGTTTCTGGTAGGTGTGACATTGAGACATTCATCAGTGCAAAGAAGAAAACCTATGTAAATACGTTGTATTTTGATTTATAATCAATGTAGATATAACTAAGTTATTACATTTTCCAGGAAATGGATAGGAATTTTCTAAATTTACAACTAAATAATTTACAAAGGTTCCAGGGAGTTAAAAGAATGGAAGAAGGAATGGTACTGAAGCAAATGATGGAGGCTAAGATTGAAGGAAGAAGAAGAAGTGGTAGATGCAGACTAAGAACAATATTGTGGAGTGGAACACAATTGAGTAGTAGCAGTGGTACTTGGATAGAGGAAAATGAAAAGGTGTGATTAACATCTCAGCTGTGTTATTACTTATCTAATCAGTCATTACCGCTAGTAATTGAGTACGCAGAGGATGCAGAAAACTCGTCATACATTATTACGCTGCTGATACTACTGACATTATAATCAATTTGAATATCCAACTTCATGCAGACGCCCACTATAGTACTCCATTACAGGGTGTCTACTGATACTGGAAATATACTGTAATTTTGAACCATATTTATTTATTTACATAGTTCACGCCCACATTTGAGCACTTAAATCAATCCATATACACTGCAGTCTTCACAAATTAGTTGTAATGTTTTCTCAACTTCCTCTTCTCTTCCCAGAATTTCTTCATTTTTTCTGACCTGGCTGCCCTCTCTCCATCTGTAATGGTGTACTTTTTTCGTATGGCTGTTTTTTATTTTAGTCTTGTATCTCTACTTCTCAGAATCCTCTTCTCTTTTCTCTCTGCAATTGGTTTCATTCTTATATTCAGCTCTTCTAAATCATTCTGGACCTCAACAAACCAATTGTTCTTGGTTTTACTTTTCCAAAAGAAATTGAATAATTGTTTCAGTAGTCTGGTCTCTGGTAGCCTTACTGTGTGGCTGAAAAAAGCAATTCTCCTTTTTCGCATTGTATCCACAATTGATTCATTTTCCCGATAGACTATTTCATTAGGCAGCGGTGTCCATTGTCCATTAACTTGATGTTTTTTATTGATTGTCCTGATGATCCTTCTGCCTCTTTTTTGGATTTTATCCGTTGTTGCTTTGGTATTCAACTTAAACAGAGTTTCACTTGCATAAGTTGCTTCAGGTTTAACTACACAGGTTTAACCATAATGTTTGAATTTGGATTTATCGAGAGAGATTTCTTCTTAAATGTTAACCATGTGACTCGTTTTGCTTGTCTCAGTTTTGTTGTTCTTTATTCTAGTGAGCCTTTCTCATTTAGGTTCCAATTTATAATTTCCCCCATGACCTTAGATGTTAGGCCCCTTTAAACAACAAGCAACATCAACAACATAATTTCCCCAAGATACTTGAACTTTTTTACAACCTTAATTTGTTTGGTATTGTTTAGTTGAATGACAGGGGTGTCCACCTCAAAGGTTGGCATAATTTTTCTGTCTTTTCAAATGAAATTTGTAATCCCACTTTTGCTGCAATGTTTTCTATTTGTTCAATTTGGACTTTAGCCTCTTCCACATTATTTGCCAGTAGTGCAAAATCGTCTGCAAATGCTAAGCAGTTTAGTTTTATATTTCTACCAATCTTGATGTTTGGTTGGCATTTCTTTCTCTATTCTTGCATGACCTTCTCCAGTACACAATTAAACAAAATAGGTGAGAGACACCCCCCCCCCTGCTGAAGTCCAGTTTTGATTGTAAATGGCTCAGACAATTTTCCTCTAAATTTAACTTTTGCTTTAGTATTCTTGAGAGTGATTCCAATAAGGTTCATCAGTTTTCTGTGAACACCAAATTCTTGAAGGGTATTCAGTAATGACTCCCGATGAATACTGTCATGAGCTTTTTTGAAGTCGACAAAAGTAATGACTAGGTTCTTACTTCGAGCTCTTTGATACTTCATAATCCACTTAAGACTGATGATTTGATCTGGACAACTTCTACCTGGCTGAAATCCTCCTTGGTACTCTCCAAGTTCTTGGTCCAGTTGTTCCTGTATTCTTGCGTAATTAATTTTAGAAAGGATCTTACATGCGACATCAACAAGGGATATCCCTCTATAATTATTGGGATCTGACCTATCACCTTTCTTGTGTAGGGAGTGGATTATTGCCTAGTTCATTCCTCAGGCATTTTTTTGGAGTTCCATATGTCAATAATACGTTTATGCAAGTTTCGGTGAGTTTGATCATTGGCATTCTCCTATAATTCTGCAACCAACTGATTTTCTCCTGCTGCTTTATAGTTCTTGAGCAAGTTAACGGCTTTGATCACTTCCTCATTTGTTGGTGGTTTAACTTTTTCTAGCGGTGTTTTATTTTTTGATTTGGGGTCAAACTCCAGATATTCTCTTGGGTCTTTGCAGTTGAGTTCTTTTTTGAAGTAGATTGCCAACAGATTAGAGAATTAAAAAATACTTGTGGTTGATTGTTTGGCTTAATGTTATTCGGTTTTTCAAACAGTTTGACCGTTCAAAGTTTCTGAACTGAAAGAAGTTTTCAAAGGAAACCGAAGTTTCCCCGGTAAAACTGAATGTAAAGTTGCGAGACTTTTAAGTCACATACCGGTAATTAATGTTTGAAGCCGGCCCCGCGGTTGAACTTGCCTGCCTCTCGCACGGAGAACCCAGGTTCGATTCCCGGCCAGGTTAGGCATTTTTACCTGGATATGAGGGCTGATTCCAGGTTCACTCATTCTACTTTTACCTTTAATTGAGGCACTATTTAATGGTGAGATGGCGACCCTGGTCTAGAGAGCCAGGAATAATGGCCGAGAGGATTCGTCACACTGACCATGCGTCACCTCGTAATCTGCAGGCGTTCAGACCGAGCAGCGGTCGCTTGGTAGGCGAAAGGCCCATTGGGGGTGTAGTTTGGTTTGGTTTAAGGGTGTTTGTAAGATTTTTAGGTATACATATATCTTTCTTTGTGATGTTTAGCCAAATTGTTCATGGTTCATTCATTCCCCGATTTTCCATTTTCCCGTGTTGTACGTTTTTTTACGGTGGTCCCTCCAAAAATGGAGAATCGAGGTTCCACTGTACTTATGTTGTACAGTAGTAACAGTACAATTACTAGAATAATAACTTGTGATTTTCTCTAATAACCCGGCGTCGGGATGTGACACCCTCATTGCCCAGCATCTCTCTTGCTGTTGTAGACAGCCACTAACTTCCCCTTTTCTGCTAATAGTGTTTTCAGTTTCCGTTCCCTTTTCCTTCATTCTTCTTTTTTTCAATACTTCAAGTAGCCTATAGTATGATATAATTCATTGTTATTTATTTATTTATTTATTTATTTATTTACCTACTTACATTGGTGTTGTACTTATTTTTCTGAGACAAAGAGTAAATTAAAAGGAAAGACTTCTTTCAAAGATGACTGGTTGACAGAACAATAAATTCAGATTGGATTTGACTTCAGAGTGGCAAGTGATAACTATAACTCCGTGTGTAGGACTAGTTTTGATATTAGCAACATGGGGGGGGGGGGTCTTCAGTTTGATCTCATGCCAAAGGCAAAAGGCACTGAAATAATAAAAATGACAGTTTGAATAAGTTTTATTTTCATGTTTTGTGGAAGAATGGATTGTTTCACTTTTAGGGGGTGAAGAGATGCATATACCTTTCTGCAGACACTTGTTATATGGTCATTCCAGTTTAATAACAACGGCTAGGTTTTTTACAGACATCTGAAAAGGTATAGCTTCACCACAGAACATAAGAGTAGGCTGTTGTGTGACGTTTAGAGTATTTAAAGGCCTAGATTGCCCTACTATGATTGTTTGCGTTTTCTTCGGATTAATTAATAAGTAGTTCTCTTTTGCGTACAAGCTAATTGAATTTAAAGTCCAGTTCATTTGGTGGATTGCTTTGTAAGTGTCGGAGACTTTAAAGTGTGAGTATATCTGAAGATTGTCAGCATAAAGGTGATAGTCGCATTCATTCAGGTGAGTAGAAATGTCATTAATATAGATTAAGAATAAAAGAGGTCCAAGAATAGACCCTTGGGGAATGCCAGATAGCTTAGTCCATCATTCTGTAGTCATCATGTTTGATACAACTTGCTGTTGTCTGTTTTTGAGGTATGAGCCCAAGAGCTGAATATCAGAATGAGTCATGTGAAGTTTTTGTAACTTAGCTGACAATATGTCTATATTTACAGTTTCAAACGCACTACTGAAGTCTAGAAGGGTAAGTATAGTCAGTATTCATTCGTCCATAGCCCGTCCAATGTCATCCGTGAATTTGATTAATGTTGTAACAGTACTGTGTCCTTTCTTAAAACAAGACTGTAAGGGAATGTTTTTCCAAGTATTTAACTATTTGTTTATACATTTTTTCCAGAACCTTAGAAAGTGCTGTGAGAATGCAGACAGGTTGGTAGTCAGATGTATGTATTGCTTGCAGGAGAGTTTTTTGGGGACTGGCACAATGAGTGCATCTTTCCATTTAATTGGGATATTGCCTTAATTAAGGGAGGTATTAAATAAATGCATAATAATGGGCAATATTATGTCAATTATGTAGGTCAAGAATGAAATTGGGAATTTCATCAGCTCCTTGTGTGAGATTTGACATTACTTTCCTTCTTACTTCATGCTGTGTAATGGTATCAAATTCAAATACAGGATGGACTGGATATTGTTGCCTTAATATATTGTCAATGGTGTTTTGTACTGTCGGTGTGACAGGAGTGAGACGTTCGGTGGAGAAATATGTATTTAATTCATCAAGGGACATGTCAGGATCAGTATGCTTTGCAAGTGATTTGCCAATATCCAGTGACCGAAGTTGTCACCACGTGGAACCAGTGTTAATATTTTTGTCTAAATGCTGGAAATAATTACATTTCTTATTACGAATTACAAGTTTAATTCGGTTTCGAAGAACATGGTACTGCTCATGTATGTCAGCTAGTTGAGTCTGTTTAAAGCGTCGGTGTAGTGCGTATCGTTCTTTCATCATAGTCTTAACATCAGTAGTGTCAGCCAAGAACAGGGCGGGCGTGTTATTCTCACATTACGCTTTGGTGCATGTTTGTTGTACAATTCATGTAAATGGGAATTAAATATTTCCACTTTCTCTTCAATATCGCTCTTTATCATTGTCATAACAGGGGCAGAGTAGTGCATCTTGTCTCAGTATAGAAACTGCTGTATATAAAGTAACATATTTAATGTTTTTTTCTGTGTTGCATATAAAAGTGATTGTTTTCATATATATATTTCTTTCTTGTGACTTATTATCTAGATCAAGTTTTTACTGAGAATAAGCCTGGTACAGAATCTATTCAAGAACGGTTTACTTCCACAGTGTGTGTTATGTGATACTCTTTTCTTTGGCTGTGTCTATTGGATGTAAGGGTTAATGAAGTGATCCAAATAGCCAAAAGTGCATTGTCACTTAGAAGCAGTGATGTTAGATGTCCGGCTCCACAGCTAAATGGTCAGCGTGCTGGCCTTTAGACCAGAGGATCCCAGGTTCGATTCCCAACCGGGGCGAAGATTTTGACCTTAAATGGTTAATTCCCTTGGCTCGTGGACTGGGTGTTTGTGCTGTCCCCAACATCCTTGCAATTCACACACCACACACAACACTATCCTCCATCACAATAACACACAGTTTCCTACACATGGCAGATGCTGCCACCCTCATCAGAGGGCTGCATCCGGCTAGGAATAGCCCCATAAAACAAACAAAGAAAAAAAGGGATGTTAGACAAGACTTTTCAAATATTGTGTGTGTGTTTTTTTCATTTCTATAAAACTGTCAATTTGTCAACTTTTTGTCTGGTAATGGTTTTAATAGTCTTACAAACAATTTTGTGTTCATTGGGATTGTAATTTTTTCCAAAGCAAGAGTTGTATAAATTTCCTAATTAGATTTAAAAGCAATGGGTGGAGTGGAGGGCTGTGAGGGGAGCTGGAAGGCCCTGTAAAAAATGTTTGTATTTAAAAAATCAAGGCTAACTGAATTTATTAAAAACAAAATATATGCATTTGTTGGCAAAAAATTACAAACCGGAATTCATCAAGGGTGTAATTCTTCCTAAAGAACTTAAAATAATTCATAGCATTAGGTACTGGAATGTTATTGATAGTTATACTGGAAATATACTGGAATTTTGAAAGTGGAACTCAGTAGACACTCTGCATTAGCGTGCAGCACCTGAAGTAGAGCATTCGGCATCAAAATCTTCATCTGCTGTTCATTCGACTCATTAGGCTACCCCACACCCATTAATGTGTCATGGTGTCAGTAGTAATTTCTGAGTATACTTCATGATACTGTAACAAACTCTAAAAAAAAAAAAAAAAAAGTTTTGTCATAAAATACTTTTATGGCAGTTTTTGAATTAAGATTGTTTGCACTTGATTGACACAACTTGGAGTTGGAGAAGGAAAAATAATAAATTCAGATTCAGCAGCTTTTGTTTTTGAAACCTTTACCAGATTCATTTTCTTTGTGTGATAGTATGTGAGCATATGCACAGTACTCGCAGAATATGAAGGGTAAAAGATGAATAACATACAGACTAGGCAGGGATAATTCCAGCTCAAAAAATGATTCACTGATAGACCTGAGAATCCAGCTCAACATCTTAAGGAATGTACAAGCGGTAGTAGTTACTATGCCAGACGAGTCAGGTCAGTTGCTTTAAAAAAAAATGTATATTACCGTATTTACGCAAATAATCCCCGCATAATTTTTAAAAAAATATGAGGCACGAAATTAGGGTGTGAGTTTTATTTACATCAAGGTTGGCAACATGCTCTTGGTTCATATAGCTTTCGATGTTGGGTGTACAGTTATGCTTTGTGTAACTGTAGATGGAAGGAAATTGCCCCCATATGTCATGTTTAAACGGAAAACAATTCAGACTTTTAATTCAAAACTGCTTTCGGATAAAAAAAATTTGTTTACAGAGTAATTTAAATTCAAATTTTCTCAGTGTCACGGTAGAATGCATCTTCCAGAACGTGCAGGGTAGCTTTCCGCACTTTCACTCGCTTTGGTGCGGCTACAGTATTTCATAGTTGCTAAGTATGAGTGAAATCGTAATTCGTTACTATTCAGCATTTTAAGGAACGCCACAATATCATGTAGCAGGCAGTGTGCAGAGAAACAGAATCCGCTAACACTAGCGATGCCTACAGTTGGCGAAAAAGCATGGTTCATAATTATAATAAATTTGTATGCATCGAACAATATTGCCAATGCCGATGAAACTGCATCTTTTTTTTAAAATGCTGAGATCAAACAGGCTTACGGTTTTAAAGGAGGTAAGGTCACTGTACTGTGTTGCAGTGTAGACGGAATCAAGAGACTTCCTACTCCCTCCCCTCTTCATAGGAATGTTCGATTAGCCACGGTGTTTTAAGGGCAACGGGTACTTCTCAAGCAACTACAAGGCATCTAAAATGCATAAAATACAGTAATCCAATGAATAAAGCACTTGTACACAGTAGCCAGCATAGATTTCTCCTCTTCTTTGAATCATGATTTTTTCTTTTGTTGCGTGAGGTTATGGTTGCCAGTGAGTTATCCAAGTGCATTATTTTAATACTGTAAATGCGCCTTATTGGATACATTTTGGAAATATGTTCTCTTTTCTTTCTGTGGCATTTGAAAGGTTTAAACCATGAATAAATGTTAATTGCACACAGTAGCGGGTCTTAGAATATTTTGTGACGTGGCAAGGGTTTGGAATTTCTGAATTGCGAGTTGGCGGTTAATTCAAAATCACGTAATTCAAAGTCACATTTTTGCGTCTCTACGACTTCGAATTTACAGGGTTTTATTGTATCGCAAAACTAACAAACGAGTTCGTAGGTGTGTGTGTTTCAAGTGTTTTAGACATGGAGTGTGACGAATTTGTAATTTAAGAGAGGATTCTAGTGATGCAAGATACGAAGAATCTTCCGATCTACAGAAAATCGAACTTATTGCAAGTTTAGGTTAATGAAAAACCTGTCACGGAAGAAGGCCTGCTCACCAATTTTCATGGCAAATATATTTTATAGCAGTGATAATGCATTTTTTTTTCATCTCAAATATGTTCAGGCAAAGTAGCTATATCTGTCATGTTTATATTTGTGTAAAGTCCACGTGGAACTTAAGGAATGATATGAAATGTTTGTTTTTGCCTACTTTATGCCTCTTTCGCTGGAAGGCATTTCAGTTCATTTCATTTTTTTTTTTTCCAAAATTATCCTTCCTAAAATTAGAGTGCGGGAATTATTCGCGTAAATACAGTAAATATAATAAATAGAGGTTTAGTAAGGATCTTTTCCTTTCCTTTCTTTTCAATAAAAATTTAATTTAACTAATACGAACATTTGCTCTCAAGAATAAAGTTGTAATAATAATAATAATAATAATAGTAATAATAATAATAATAATAATAATAATAATAATAATAATAATAATCGTATGGCCTCGGCTAACTCTGCAGACATTTCGATTTGACGCCATCTGGCTGTTTGCTTATCATTTTCGACGTTCCGTTTTACTCTATGCCCACTAGATGGCAGACTGAGTTAACCGAAAACTCTCTTGAGCGTCTGTGACTGAGATTTAATGAATTTTGTCTGGTAAGCACCAAATGTGTCACCAGAGATATTTTGCATGTTGACATCATACGACATGGAGTGTCAAATGTACTTCTTTCCGACTTTCAAAAATCTGACTACCTCTGTTGGGTTTGAACCCGCTATCTTGGGATCCGGAGGCCGACACACTACCACTGATTCACAGTGGCAGCTAATAAAGTTGTGTAAAGATAGCAACGTGAAAGGGAACACATAATAGGACAAGCACAATGACAGGTCGGTGTAGGAAGAGGGAGCAATAGATAGAGAAGATAAGAACAAACATGAAAACATAAAAGGGCCAGGACAATCTCCTCGTTACCTCCATTTCATGTTCCTAACTTTATACAACTAGATCTGACACTTGTTTGTTCCTTTCCAATACTTATTTCATCCTGTTGGGATCCTTTTTTCCTTTTGTGTTAGCCGTGTGTTCCTAATCTTTTACCACCTTTATTGTATGTTTCTTCTCATTTCCTGTATTTATCCTTTCTTCTTTTCCTACACTTCCTGCATCAGGACTGAAGATCTGCCAAGCTGGCCCATCGGTGAGTGTGTATGCCCACCTTCCTGATCAGATGAAGCTGTGAAGGACAAAACAAACTTGTTGGGGGTTGAGAAGAGCAGGAATTGATGAGAGGACCTGTCTATTCAAAGATGTGGAGATTTGTCGTGGTCCTTCTATGCTTTAATGTTTGTCCTCTATTGGTCCCTCTTCTACACTGACCTCTCATTGTGTGTTCCTTTTCATTTTCCTATCTTTATGTAATTTGATTTCCAATACCTACTCTCAAGAATGCAAAGAAAAGAACAGAGACTAAATAAGTGTCAGTGTGTACAAATTAGGCACCAGGGAGCGCATAGGACTAGTTCTTTTTGTATGCTCACTTTCTTTCCCAATACCTGAGTCCTGCTATTAGTTTTTCCTTTCTTTCCTGTGAAAGAGATTTGCGAGATTTAACAAACTTTGGTAGAAGAGACTATGAGGTTACCATTTTACATAATTTTTACATAAAATACTTTTCTGTCAAAAAATAAACTAAAGAAATCTAGAGGTGAAGTTTCTGTGGAAATACAAATGTGTGCCATAAAAAAAACTGACCTATTCACAGGAACATTTTGTTTCCATTATGTTCCCATGCCTCTCACCTTCCTTTACCTTTTTGTGACTTGCCCTTTTGGTGATGAATCAACTGTGGTCACTTATCCATGGGCTGTACGCATGCATAGGATTTCCTTTACTTGTACTACTGTAGGTTCCGGTGCCATATCTCAATATACAGCATCAGTTAACTACTTGAGAGATTGTTGCAAAGTCGACTTTAGAACACACGCACATAAATTTGAACTTACCTGACTGGAGTGCCGAGGAGTACATATATCAGCAATTAGGTAAGATCTAGCTGAGCACACAGATATATCTGATGCAGGTGATGTTCCGTGGGACAGTCGGTAGTGCCATATCCATACTGACGATTGCACCTTTCCTGGTTTGCTGCTTATGTTTCATTCTCCCTTGTTTTAGTTCTGCTTTTCAACCCATGTCCACTTGCTCGAATTACTACGTTTCTCTACATTTCCGGACATGTTGTTGATATGGATAATTTGCCTCCTGAAGTTTTGCCTCCATTATTTGGTCTCTCTCTCTATATTTAGTACATCACACATGAGGTGCTTGCGCCCTGTAGTTTATGAGAACAAGTGAAAGGGAACTGAAATATAAACATTGCTGACTGCAATGTTACATATTGACATACTTTCTGAACTTACGTCCCTGTAACATTATTATTAACAAGACTTGTATTCATTCTTCCATGGCAGCTGAATATGGTGTTTGATTAGGAGTCTCACCCGAAGTGGATTATTAAGTGTTTATAACATTGTGTGGAATGCCTTATCATAATTAATTTAATTTCTTTTAATGTTAACAGTGTGAATTTAAGTGGGCTGCTGCAGTCAGTTTTTCATAAGTATATTTTCGTTATGTCTGCGATTGCCTTATAAACGTCATATTCTATTGCACTGTGTTAATTTCATAGTTTTGTGATTATTAGTTCAGTTTTGGGGCATATCAAGTTGCTTGTTTCAGAAATGGACGATACACCGTGGTATACGTCGTAAAAGTGGATCGCCCCCTAGAACAGCCCAGAACAACGATGAAGCTATAACTCAAGTAAGTCTTGCAGTTTTACGTTGTCCTTATCTCTTAGATAGGGCATATTTTGAGTGAATGGTCTTTTCACGGAGTGGGGAATGTTCCAGGGCTGCCAGTTCTCATGGCAGGTGATGGGTATCATTCTTTAATAGTTCTCTGAAATACTTTTCTTTGTGGTGACCATAATTAGAATACAGTAAATTTAAGGTGAACATCATATTTAGGGACTGGACGCTTAGGTTTTTACTTCTTTAACTCCAAGGAGTTATTCAGATTATACGGATAATATTTTTCAGTGAATCTGTTTGCAGCTTTGTGTTAACCCTAGTACTGCTGCAGCATTTTCCTTCAAATGCTGAAGTCATTTTACTTAAATCTAAAACTTTTATTTAAATCATGAGATACATCTATAATACACTATTTTAAAGCTAAAGGATCAGTCTTTCTGCTTCAGTATTAAAACAATTGCTCAAAAAATAATAATGAGTAATACAGAAGAAAATATTACAACAGTTGCCATTGATGCTTTCACAGCCCGTACTTATAAACATGATGCTGTATAGGCTTTTGGGCTTATGCGGTGTCAAGAAAATAAGGTGAAATTTCTTTACGTTTCACAGAGAACTGTGCTCTGCGTCATCAGAAGAAAATCTCGACTGTCCACGAGAAAGGCTTCTTAAACAGTGACTTTTTGAAATTTAGAACGTTATAATAGATGTGGAAATGGTACGTTCATTCGTCACCAGATGGCTCACTGGACGTGCCACAGCGCTAGCGTTCGAAGCGGAAGTTTACCGAACCATATGAATCAGTCTAAGGAGGTCACATAACATGTGTACGTAACAAATGACATAGACAGGTGTATAACATTGACACAAGCCTGGAATGCAATATCTGGTGATGAGGAACGTACGAATTTGGAAAACACCAAGACGAAATAACAATAGTGAAGGGACAGGGAAGGGAAATACATACGTAAATCCTTAATGGCTGGCAACCAGGTATTACTTAATTGTTAGCCAGTATCCCTGTTGAAATTGTTAGGATTTCTATGTATTTCCACAGCTTCCCGTATAATCCTGGACCTGTAGTGTCTAGTGTGGGTACGAGCTCGAGCATCCTGGAACATGACATCATGACCCGACGACAGAGCGTGCTCAGCTATTGTCGATTTGTCTGGTTGGTTGAGACGAATATTACGTTCATGTTCCTTGATATGGGTACCAATGGACCAGCATGTTTGGCCGATGTATACCTTGCCGCAAGTACAGAATTCCCTCCAGAAAATTTTTGAATCTGTGCCTTACCTGTTGATAGTCATTTCAGCAGTTTTTGTTTTACTGATGTTTAGTCCATATTACTTAAACTTGCCATTCCAAAGATTTAGTTTCTCATATACTTCTGCTTAATTTTCTTTGCAGTTCAGAGCATCATCTGCAGATATTAGAGTGTTAACCCTTACCCCTCGAATTAAAGTTCTCTGTGTTTCCTCTACTACTCGTATTTTAAATGTACATTTTTATCTTATATGACCTGTATTAATCTTTCACGATTTTGGAGATAGCACTTGGTTTTAAATGATGTAGTTAGGCTATACACGTTTACAGCAAGCTATACTGGAGCAAATAAAAGCAATATGTGGAATTTAAGACGAATTATTTTGCATTTTTATTATTATTATTATTATTATTATTATTATTATTATTATTATTATTATTATTATTATTATTATTATTATTATTATTACTGTTATCGCATACCGATTGGTTTCGTTAATAATTTAGTGTACAAATTATCGCTAAAAAGCAATTGAAAAACTCTATTCAGTCTCTGTTTTCATACCTCGCGGTAGTTTGTAGGCTGAAACCACTGTAAACGGCAATTTCTTGAAATCTGAATCTGTTGATTTACAATTGTGCCAGCCGTCAGCATCAGGTACATGTTGGGTTACGGTACACAAACCGACCATCGTCAGTTCACTTTTAGGCATCGTGAAATGCTATTAGATATATTCATTAGGAGCAGAGGTGCAAAAGTACTGAGGTTTTGTGTGTTGCCTGACATATACAACATATATATGACTAGAAGAGCACATGGCGGCCATGTTTGTTTACTATCGCTCGAGCTTTCATGTGCGTGATTTGACAGCTGACTGGTACACTGCCATCTAAATAATGGATTTTTGACTGATTGTCGAATAGTATCTGTATTCTATAAAGTTCCACGCGGAACCAAAAGATGGCAGTACAGTATATCATCGTGTATTTTGTCGGCTAAGAGACGGCAGACGAGCGGTGGGCGATAAAATGCCATGTCGGGTCTCCCCCGACATGCGACCGGAACGGGAATATCGTAATGTCGGGCCTCACCCGACAGACGAGTGATAAAGGTTAAGCTTTTTGCAATGTTCTTTGATGGATTTTATGATCCAATCCATGACAGTGTTAAACATAGGTGATAACCAGACACTTCCCTACTGGATTCCTCTTTTAGTTTCAAACCAGTGTGATCTTCCATCCCCTATTTGGACACAGCTATTGATAGAGCGGCTTTATTCGAACAAAATATCCTGGGGGAAATTTTTTGATGTTAAAAGAATATCTGTACCGGTACTTTATCAATCACGAAGTCTGGTGCATCTATACCTTCTAGGCTTGCCCAGATTATCCCCTTAGGCACACTGCCATAGGCTTTCCCCATGTCCATTAAAACGATCACTAATTTGTTTCTGTACTCGTAGTGCTTCCCTGTTTGGACAGAAAATGTGAGGTCTCTAGCGCTTTGGCTCTTCATGAAGCCATGTTGCTCCTCCTCCAATAACAGTTCTTCTATATTCCTGATTCCACTGTTCATTTCCTAAATCGTGAAAGTGTTAAAACTGGTTTATGATGATTTCCCGATACGTCTTTATTTATACTTTCTTTGTGTGTTATAATTATGCTATTGGATAGTGATGGCGAATCTATGACGCGTGTTACTATACGTCTTCTGTGGCATGTCAAAAATTTAGCTGCTTAGCCTATTTTAACATTACGCTTTATTGAAAAAGTATATCTCAGTTAATTCTATGGCCGTGTTTTATATAAATGTTATTAGGTTGAAGCAAAAATATACCTTATTCTTGAAATGTGCCTGTTTTTAAAATGTAATTTTCAGTGATTTTTGCAAAATAAATTAATGAAATATTCGGTTGAATTGATTTATGTGTTATGCAATCTATTAGCTAATTGAAGTCAAATTCATAGTAATTTTAAAGGAAAATAACTGGTGGCGCAATAGACAGTAAAAAATAATGCAAAAGACCCTGATTGACACGTTAGTCGATAAAGGATATACTGCAGAGTGTAAAAATATGGCCTTCAAAACTTAGAATGTCCAGCCCTGCGGTGTAGGAGTAGTGTGCCTGCCACTTACCCAGAGGCCCCGGGTTTGTTTCCCGGCCAGGACAGGAATTTTTACCTGGATCTGAGGACTGATTCAAGGTCCACTCAGCCTACATGATTACAATTGAGGACCTGTCTGATGGTGAGATGGCGACCCCAGTCTAGGAAGCCAAAAATAACGGCCGAGAGGATTTGTCGTGCTGACCACACAACACCTCGTAATATGCAGGCCTTCGGGCTGAGCAGCGGCCGCTTGGTAGTACATGGCCCCTCGGCGCTGTTGTGCTATGGGGTTTGGTTTTGGTTTTCCAAAAAAATATTTTTTTATGGGCTAAATGGATGTTATGGTGAGAGAGCTGATAGAATCAACTCTAACGCTGCTAGAATTTTTTCTGCACATTTCTTCCCTCATAACTATGAATTGGACTTAAAAATGAACTGAACCAAGCTCGATAGCTGTAGTCGCTTAAGTGTGGCCAGTATCCAGTAATCGGGAGATAGTGGGTTCGATCCTCACTGTTAGCAGCCCTGAAGATGGTTTTCCGTGGTTTCCCATTTTCACACCAGACAAATGCCGGGGCTGTACCTTAATTAAGCCCACGGCCACTTCCTTCCAATTCCTAGGCCTTTCCTATCCCATCGTCGCCATAAGACATATCTGTGTCGGTGCGACGTAAAGCAAATAGCAAAAAAAAAATGAACTGCTTGGCTTGTCATTAAAAAAGGTCATTGAAGGCAGATGCTGTACCCTCTCAAAATATTCCTAACTGGCATGGAAATGACATTGATGCTACAAGAAATGATGATGATCAGCTGACAACATTTGCACCATTAGTGGTATTAAAATAATTACTATACTGATATTCGGAGTGGGAAGAAAAACATCTGAAATTATTGTGAATAGGCCATTCTTGTTACTATATTTCCTTCTCTCTATGATTTTCTACTTGTATACAGAAATTATTACATTAGGTTTTACAGAACTTCTCCAGTCAACGAGTACAGACATGATTCTCAAGGTACCTGACAATACCAAAGAAGAAATCACTCGGCTGAAAATAGAAATACAGAGACTGAAGACGGAAAACTTGTCATTAACGAAATAATTTATGGTCCTGAACAAGTCCCAAGTTAAAAAATATGCTGTACCTTTTACGAAACAGTCTTTGCGCAATTCAAAACAAGAAGCCCATACTGAATTGAAGCGTGTTTGGTCGTGTTTCTCTCTGTGCTAAATTTGATCCCTTCTGAGCAAAAGCAAGAGAGTGAAGTGGGCCTCTAGGACATTGCAAATGCCCTTACCGTACGAGCTCTCTCGTCTTAGTCGTGTTTATTTGCAAAAACAGAGATATCCTCTACCTAGTCCTCAACTTTTCAAAATTGGGCCAAGCATTTTTAAGTATAAACCTGGAATGCTGACAGAGGTTCTTGATCTCATTAAGGCTAAAGGCAGAAACATTTAAGCAGCAGTTAAGCATTTAAGTAGCAGTTGTCAACTTCGACAAAATGAGTATAGATGGTCGTGTGTTACGATTCATCTGATGACGTGATTTTAGGTCTACACAATTCCCTGAAATTCACAACAAAAAAATATTGCTGTACGTGAGAACAAAAATATTCATTAGGATTAGACGAACCGGAAAAGATATATGGACATTTTATGAAAGAAAGCTGTGCAGAAGAACCTTCTCCGAGTAGCATTATCATCATTTAAGACGAGTTAATATCTAATCTCCAGTAGAACATAAGTCTAGATGTGTAACAAAATATTCTTAAATTATTGCATTTCCTGTAATCTACAGTCATATAACTCATATTTTTCCTCTCTTTTGAAGCTGTGATAATTATCTATAAGTTGAATACTAACTGTTCTTTATGTTAAGTTAAAAAATGTTGAATTAACGTATTTGCCTCATTTGTTTGCTTATTAGTTCGAGTACTTCATTCATAAAATGTTATTTTTCTCAATTTTGCAATTGTCGCTGTGAGTGTATGTGTATCATTACAGCTACAGATGTGAGGCGCTATATTTTCGTATTAATTTTATAAGATAAAATAATGTTATTTTCTGGAAAGAGAAACAGCTAAGTGCAGTGTAATTATAATATCTAACAAGATTAACTCAAAAAACTCTCAGCTAACTGTACTCTTCAACACACAACGCATTGAATCTGGTGGTAGCACTATCCTCAGGGTGACGTCGCTTGCACCAGCCAATGGCAGCACAGCTCCCCGGAATGGCCTACCTGTTAGTATTCTAGTTACATTGACAATAAACAGTACCCTCTCCTGGATCAGTGGTTTCTGAGATTATGGGAAACGGGTATTATCTTATATTCCTGATTCTTCTTTCAATTATTCAGAAGTTTGAGAAATTAGAGTGGTCCACTATAATTTCCACATTTCTTCCTGTAATTTTACTTTTATTGGTTACCTGCTTCCTTTTAAATTCCTTCCAAGTTTCTTGGTCAATAACATCGCAAGTAGATCCCGAGTCAATAACAAAAGCGAAGGGTATCCCTGGCAATAGACATGTGGTCTTCCCCGGTTTTTTTTTCGTCATTTGTAAGAAAGGTGTAGTCTAAATCACTACTACTTCCAGGGCCGGCTTCATATTTGACGTTGCCCATGTAAGAAACTTCGTCATCAACAGTTTACTCCCCCGATTGTAACGTATATGTCTTTTTTGTTCTACAAAACTTCTGATAGTGCCCCGTTAAATTACAAGCCTGGCAAACTTTGTTTCTCGCAGGGCACTGGGGGTCACTTGCTAAGTGATTTGTTTCCCCGCAGCGATAACATTTCCTTTCTTCTCTATTTTGATAACTATTATAACTAGTTTTCAGCGGAGCACCCGTGTTTTTGCCACTGTTGCAAATAGTTCTTTGTGAAGTCCCACATTTCTTCCTGTTCGACATGCTATACACCTCTTGCTCAGAACCGTTGTCCTTACTAAAATGTGATATCTGCATATTTATAATTTCGTGAGCCCGTCCAATGTCAACCAAATCGTCTAGTGTGACAGAGGATTTTTCCAATATTCTCTTTCTAACTTCATCTGATTTGCAACCCTCTACAAACTGGTCACAAATAAACATAACATACGAGTAACAACACAGTAAAGGTTTCCACCTATTCAATACAAAATATATTCACAATATTTTGAAATTACATGGAACTAGTTTCGACCCATCTGGGGGTCATCATCAGCCACATCAAAGCAAAGATCACTCTTGACGAAATCCTAAGAACATGTTAATTTTAACAGTAAGATTATTATGGAATAACAAGTGAATGTAGTAAATGAAAAGAGATGTTAGTATGGGACAGGTGAGTAATAGCTAATAAATATACAAGGAATATACATAAGAGGTTTGGAACAAAGTATAAAAGGGGGCTTAGTGTTGTAAAAATTATATAATCATGGAAAACAGTAAGTCCTTATAATGAAGAATGCAATGTGAAATGACATATATAAAATTATATATGGCTTAGGAAGAGTGGAGGTGGTTTAGGAGGGGAAGAGGGCTTAAGGTGGGGTTGAAGGGTGCGGGAGAAAGGGTAATTGTCTCGGAAAAGTACCTTTGATTAAATTTAGGATTGAGTTTTGGTTGGCTGCATTATTGTTTCAATCTCTTTACTGACTGCGCCAATGTACTGAATAAATAGCGATTTAAACTAAATAAACAATCCCTTTATTGACAGTCGCCATTACATCCAGAGCATAAACAATTCTCTTCTCTCTGATCTTACAACACACACATCGATCTCTTTCATATCAATAGTTCAGTACACAGACCCAGAATAGTCATCTGTTGTCTAGGAACATGGTACCTTTCGAAGATAGTGAGAAAGCAGTAACAAGATTCTTATGTGAAAGTGATGTTGATTTTAGTGACAGTGAAAGCAAGTTTGATTCGATTGCTGAAGAAGATACTGCTCCATTAGAACATAAGTGAATGTAGTGATGAAGAAGCCATAGCGAAAATGATAGTGCTTGTAATTGGAATAATGGCTTGAGAGAATACTAGGATTTGGATATGGACTTCAAATGCGTGCCTTTCACAGGTACTTCTTGTTACAAGCTACTGCAAGGAAATAAATCGAAAACTGAGCTTGAATTTTTTTAGTTATTCATGACTGATGAACTGTTGTCTGATATTGTGCAGGAAAGTGATATGCAAAGGTAAACATTCAGAAGGTTATGGTCCTTCACGCGAGAATCTCAGTGAATGTTAGGCCAGAATTAAAGGACTATTTTTCTGAGGATGACATAAAACTGTGTTTTTCTGTAACACATGCGTAAGAAAACCTGGATTACTTCCTGGTGAATGCTTTGAAAAGTTCCACACGCAGCGTAATTAACACTGAAGAAGTGTGAACCTTGGTGAATGCCAGTCTCCAATACTCTTAACATTGTCGTTGAATAATGTATCATGATGTACTGTATTTTATTCTGTTGGTAGATTACCCTGCTAAGTGAAGGTATTAAAATGGACCAACAGTAGCAGGCATGTTCCTAGAAAAATGGGGGCTAGGGGTTAAAGGCATTGTGCCTGTAGCCTACACGTGACCAATAAACAGATCTTTTCAAAAAGACTTATTTTTTCTCTAACTCTGATGAGCATATCCTCATTAGTCATCTTTGCCATACAAGGCATTTTTTCTATTCGTTTCTGACACCCCAGATGCATGGCCTCTAATCTTCACTTTCCGGTTTTGCCAGAGGTCCACATTTCTGAGCCATATATAACTTTATAAATTTTATTTTCATTTCTTTGTATAGGATTTTGAGCGTTTTAGAGTAGTTCTTCCTATGAATGCTACCTTGGAAGTTAATCTTCGTGCTGATCATATGACTTGAATATTGTGATTCTTAACACTAGAACTGTGGCTGGATCATTTGTGACCCAGCTGTTAGTTCTTTCTTCCCTGTCTTCTTTGTCTCTCTACCTGGAGTGCTAGATTTTTATGACTTTTCATAAATAATGGACTTTAACAACCATACATAATTTTAGTTTTCAGGGGACAACCCCCTGTTTAAAAAATCCAGATTTACCTAGAACTGCGGCTGGGTCAGATTTGACCCTTCATTGATAATAATGTGTTAGCATATGTTCTTCCATTTAGCCTCTTATACTTTTAGTCCATGTGTCACCGGGATTCTCCAAGCATATATACTATGCCCAAGCCCGCAACATCGCATTGGCTGCGGAGGAAGGGATAGGTACGAAACCGCTTAGTCACATCTGAACAGTCGTGCAGTAAGGACACTACTCACGCTTTGTTGTACAATAGGTTGTTAGTTTTGCAGTATCGGTGTGTAAATAGTGTGTGAGTAATTGACAGTGACCGCACGTCAACAACTTGCTACTGAACAAAATTTTAGTGATACCATAAATAACATTTCCGATGAGGAATCTGAAGGGGAACCCATGAAATTTTCGTCTGAAGGATCACAGCTCGTACCTTCACATTCGACATCAGAAGATGATAATGCCATACCATTTGAAGCTGTAGCAAATCCTGATAGAACAGGTATGCATTTCTAAACTTTCATTTTGAAACGTATGAATTATAATTTAGATACACCGCATATTTCAGGCCTAAAAGTATTTAGTTTACAGTTTCTTTATCACTGTAATTTTTATGTTCGGGCTATTAGGTTTATGTAGCCCGGTGCATTTTTGCTTGTTGTAAACATTATTTTTGAGTGGAAAACTAAGACACACTTTAACATTGTATCTAATAAGCTCTTGCAATGCTAGGAACTTCTCGCGGCCGTCAAAGGGGACGTGGCCAGGAGCAATGTTCAGTTCTTTCAACGGGAGTAGAGGCCATCACTAATGGTCAATGAATTGTGCAATTTGACAATAACAGAGAGGATGTGCCATCACTGAAACGAGGCAGGTTTTGTGTTGAGAGCCTGATTCAGCTTCCAGCAGGTACAAAAATTGTATCTCCAGATGGTATGACCTGGAAAATTGGGGTAATTGGTGATGTTACAGCTAATAGACATGGAGCCCAAATTGTGTTCAGATATCACGCTAGACCTACTCTCATGCTCAACATAATGTGAATGAGACTTGCGTAAGTGCTTGGCGACTTATGATCACGGACAAGATTTTGAAATATATTGTGACGTGGACTGAGATAGATGCACATCATGCACTGTTGTCAGATGATTGGTGGAAGCCTTTCTTGCTATGTTCTACATTCACGGTGCCATAGGAGCTAAAGGCTTAGAACTGGACTCATTGTGGTTGGAGAACAAGGGTAAACCTATTGTAAAATCAACAATGGTTCGTGATAAATTCAGAGAAATAATGCTTTTCTTGAGATTAAACGTTAAAATCTACAAAGTCAGAAAGAATAAAAGAAGACAAATTTGCATTGATATCAGAAATCTGATATGCCTTCATTGCAAATGCCCAATGTAGCTATGTCCCTGGAGCATATATATGACTGTTGACAAGCAGCTCTTCCCTTTGAAATGCCGCTGTAAATTTACGCAGTTTATGGCCTCAAAACCAAACAAATCCTGGCAGAAGTATTGGATGGCAGTAGACGAAGACTCCAAATATGTTGTGAACATTTTCTTGTATCTTGGAAAAGATTAATAATCACAAAAAAAAAAAGGAGGTGAGTCATAAGTGACCCAGTCGCGGTTCTAGGGGGTATACAGATCACCGCGGTTCTAGTGTTTTAAGGACCCTTTCAGGTCATCACTTCATACCTTCTTTACCTTATGAATACAGTTCTATTGTGCAACTTTTGAGCACCATTTTTCATCGAGGGAATATCTTGACAGGTCTTTAGTCTTGATGTGGGGAAATATTGGATAAGAAGAAAACCGGATAAACACAGGAAAAGGGAAGAGAGATAAGATAAAGATGAACGCAGAAGAATACACTGAAGTGTGGAAGCATCCTAGATCATCCTCGAGTGTTTATACACTGGGCGAGTTGACCGTATGGATAGGGGCGCGCAGCTGTGAGCTTGCATCCAGGAGGTGGGTTCGAACCCCACTGTAGGTAGCCCTGAAGATGGTTTTCCGTGGTTTCCCATTTTCACACCATGCAAATGCTGGGGCTGTACCTTAATTAAGGACACGGTCGCTTCCTTTCCACTCCTAGCCCTTTCCTATCCCATCGTCGCCATAAGACTTATCTGTGTCGGTGCGACGTAGAGCAGACTGTAAAAAAATATATATATCTGTTTATACAGGGTGCTCAGAAACATCGTCAACTGGATAATTTAGCATTAGAGAGTTGGGCTTACTGATGAATAACTTGTAAAAATTAATTTGAAATCTCGTGCCGTTGCAATTTTATCAGCTGCTGAAGTTAGCCAGTCAGATCGCTCTATGGGCAAATTCAAATGAGCTTTGCTAGACGATGTTGCTGAATCTGCATGTGGTTTAAGATTGGCTTTACAGCACCCATCAAAGGAAAAGAACATTGCCGGGTGAGTGATATGATTTGAAGATGGATCTCTGAGCTGACAGAAATGCGCCATAGGAAGTACGCTGCGGTGACACGAGCTGAAACCCATGATGTGTTTGATGCTGATTTTTCGGCCTGGCTCTAAATCAGTGGATGTTGGGGAAAGATTTCATCACAAGCTGTCGTGGATTTTGAAGGATTGTGATAGCCACTGGCTTCTCACCCAGGCAGTTTGATTCCCAGCCGATGCACGTGGGATATTTATAATGAAAATTCATATTTGCGAAGTTTGGATTCCACAAAAAACTGGAAGTCCCATAACTCCGATCACAATATCAACAGTCGCATAAAACTGCAGTCTTGCTTTTGCTTCTTTCATGTATTTTACATAAAATATAATTTACAATCTTTTTTAAAATGTATTTGCTGAAGAAATAACAGAAAATATTTATACCTAGACTTTTCTTTGTATATCGTATTCATGAAGTTGTCCGACTTGTTGGCTGAATGGTCAGCGTACTGGCCTTCGGTTCAGAGGGTCCCGGGTTCGATTCCCGGCCGGGTCGGGGATTTTAATCGCTTCTGATTAATTCTTCTGGCTCGGGGACTGGGTGTATATGTCCGTCCCAACACTCTCCTCATCATATTCAGACAACACACTACACTACCAACCACCACAGAAACACGCAATAGTACTTACATCCCTCCATAGAGGGTTGGCGTCAGGAAGGGCATCCGGCCGTAAAACAGGGCCAAATCCACATGTGCGACGCAGTTCGCACCCGCGACCCCACAGGTGTGGGAAAAAGCGGCAGGAAAAGAAGAAGAAGAAGAAGAATCGTATTCATGAAGTTTTGATGCAAGTTTGAATATTTGCTTTTTTATTAATTGTACATTTTTGAAAGTAACAAGAATTATTGCTGGTAAAAAACAGGAGGGAACAATGGCAAGTGGGTACTCAGAATGGTGTGTTAAAGGTTGAGTTCTCATAGCCATCGCTTTGATGGATAAAGTTGTATGTGTGTACGAGCTTCGGTGGTGGGGTGATGTGATGTGAGGTGGATGGAGGAGGATAGGTTACCAAGACTCGGCCATAGAAAGTATGCACTATCTGTGATTCTTCTCACATTGGACAAACTGGACGCAGCTTCAAAATTTAGATACTCAGAACACGTTAATGCGATAAAATACAATAAATTTTCAGCAATAGGGCAACACATGCAAGACATAAAACATTTCACTACGTTAGACCAAGACATTGAAATTATCAGTACCCTAAACAAAGGCCCTCTTCTTGATATCACTGAAAATTGTTTAATACATCTTGATCAATATTTTAATCCTAACCAAAACCTTAATGATTTGTCTGAAAAACCGAACATCATTTTTAACTTCCTTATCTTAGTTTTCAAAAGCTTCCAGTTGACAAGTAGGCGATCAATCTTCCATGTTATACACAACACCTTCTCATGCTACTTGCCCTTACCACAACACCCCCCTGACCCACCTTAAACTACTCCCCTTACTCCCTCAACCCCTCCTATGTTCAGTTTCGGTTCTTACTTCCTTTTGTACTTCATGGCAAGGCTAATAAAGGTGAGCCTCGTAGTATTACTTATCTTACCATTTTTCACTGTTTTTTATTTCTTATTTTTAATTTATTTTATTTTCCTTACATCTCATAAAATCCATATCAGCACTGATAGGTTCATATCCTACAACATATTCTAGGAGTTCTTACATATACCACTACCCACTTTTTGAAGTACCTAAAACAAAAATCATATCATTTGTTACCTAGCAACAAGTTTATTCCTTGCATAACAATTGTGAATAGGGAACATGCATAATTTTCAAAAATTTTTTTTTTGAAAAGTACACCAATGAAATAGTACGTAAACGTATTACATTGTGGCAAGTTGCCTTGTTTTCTACCATTAAAAAAATATTTAATAGTGCCTTTCCGCAAGGCGAGTGAAACGGCCTCTGACGTAAGCGGCGCGCATGACGTCACGATCCAGTACCGCATTCAGCTCTACCAACCGTTGTGCATCAGCCGTTGCTAAAAGCCGATTGTTTATTATTCATGATCGCGAATAACTTCGAAATGACAGAAGAAAGGTTCAAAACAGCACAGTCAGACAATCTACCATGTGTAGATATCATCATTCTTGTCAAATAGTGACTTTTGTGGCCGCAGAAATTCGCGGATAAAAAAGCAAGTTTGTAAGTGGCGTCTTTTATATACGTGCAATGTACTGTAACCCATAGTATTAGGATAACAACGAACCTGGATAGATATCACATCACTTTCAACATTTCCTTCTAGACTGATTCCCATATTAAAGAATAACATTACATTTTCGGGCTTTCAGCATTAGTAAAGTAAGAAATCGGATTTCAGCACTAACATAAACTATATAGGTAGCATTATAGTACTAGTCCGCCTCTGTGGTGTAGTGGTTAATATGATTAGCTGCCACTCCCGGAGGCCCGGTTTCGATTCCCGGCTCTGCCATGACAGTTGAAAACAAATAGTACGAGGGCTGGAACGGGGTCTACTCAGCCTCGGGAGGTCAACTGAGTAGAGGGGTTTCGAATCCCACCTCAGCCATCCTCAAAGTGGTTTTTCGTATTTTCCCACTTCTCCTCCAGGCACCTAAGGCCACGGTCATTTCCTTTCCTCTTCCTTGTCTATCTCTTCCGATCCTCCCATCCTCCAACAAGGACCCTGTTGAGCATAGCAGGTGAGGCTGCCTGGGCGAGGTAATGGCCCTCCTCACCAGTTTCATCACCATACCCAAAGTCTCACGTTCCAGGACACTGCCCTTGAAGCGGTAGAGGTGAAATCCCTCGCCGAGTCTGAGAGAAAACCAACCCTGAAGGATAAACTGATTAAGAAAGAAAGAAAGAAAGATCATAGTACTATAGGGCTATAATCTATCATTCCCCCAAAAAATATATATTTATGGTTGGGACAACTGGCCTACCCACTTCCGGGGCCCATGAAAGAGAAATATTAAATATCTTTATGGAGGAAAAAAGTTACACATGATAATGATAAATATGACTTCATCTAGTTTTCACAAGTCGGACTGAGTGGTTCAGACGGTTGAGGTGTTGGCCTTCTGACCCCAACTAGGCAGGTTCGATCCTGGTTCAGTCTGGTGGTGGTTGAAGGTGCTCAGATACGTCAGCCTCGTGTCGGTAGATTTACTGGCACGTAAAAGAACTCCTGCAGGACTAAATTCCTGCACATCGGTGTCTCCGAAAACCGTAGAAGTAGTTAGCGGGGCGTAAAGCCAATAACATTAATTACATTTGGCTTTTAACAAGCTGAGCATATCTGGCAATAAAAGTGTCCTGGTGACATTTTAGTCGTTCAATACAGGAATGTCTTTGGCTGCTGTGACTTTCACTTTTTTTTTTGCTATTTGCTTTACGTCACACCGTCACATATAGGTCTTATGGCGACGATGGGACAGGAAAGGCCTAGGAATGGGAACGAAGCGGCCGTGGCCTTAGGTACAGCCTCAGCATTTGCCTGGTGTGAAAATGGGAAAACACGGAAAACCATCTTCAGGGCTGCCGGCAGTGGGGTTCGAAACCCACTATCTCCTGGATGCGAGCTCACAGCTGTGCGCTCCTAACCGCACGCACCCTTCGGTTTATTGACTTGTCTTGTATAACCTAAAACTTAGGCTAAGTTGGATAATATTTTAAACACCAACATCACTATTTTCACCTGTGTGCAATTATGTTATTTATTTAATTAATATTATGATAATTATTATAATTGAGCATTGTTAACTTATAAGACCCCAACAGACAAGCATTGGTTTTGTGTAGAGTTATACGCTTGTTAAATTCACGTTGTTTCCTTTCATGATGTACATGCCTATTTTTTGTTATATTATAGAGTATTTAGATATATCCCAAATTTCTTTACAAATTAAGCTCTTCCATAAAGACATAAATAACTGTCGCATGCCAAGATAAATTGCTAGAATTAGAGCTGTCAAAATGGTTCATAACCCCTTTGATTTATTATCCTGACATGGATCACCCAAAATATAGGTTAGGTTTGGAGAATACTTTAATAATCTGCATTAATTAATGCACTGTTTTTTACTTTCGTATTCCAAGATGTAATTGAAGCATTTAAATAAAGCGCCATACATTAAAATTTAAAGTTTTACCACTAGAACAGCTGACATGGAAAAGTGATTGAAAATTCAAACAAATTCATCTTACGTTAAAATCTTCAAAAAAAAATAAACTGTAGACTTTTCCGATGATATATCGCCAGCATTTCTCCGGCTCACCAAAATCCATTTCTCCCTAGTTCTAGCGTCTTTGGAACATTTATAAACAATTTGTTTGGGATGGTATGCGATGTGCTATTGCACATCGGAATTCTACACCATTTATAAGTTTTCTGCCTCACTGTCTGCGCAGGATTCATTTTAAGTCTAAAATATACCACTCAGATTATTATCCAATGTATAGACCTCGAATTTAACCATACCAGACACTAACATAAAGTAGAATTACGCGAAGTGTATCCTGCTTCTCACAGCACACTATGTGTTATTTCGTCTGCTAATTCAGTCAACCTGTACGACGACGTCAGGCCAATGAGATCGCGTACTTGCGTCACGTGACAGTTTCGTACATTGATTTAGATTTTTTATCATGTTTGGAGTTATTATTTGTACATTCTGATCACATTTTTGAATTCTGCATGAAATTTTGAATCAGATTATCATATTTTTAATTCAAACCCCGGATAATGGCATGTTCCCTATTGTGCTGCATCCTGTTTTAACCTCAAGATCTACAGCAAGAATGCTCAGGAACCTAAGATATCTACAAAAAATTATCTTCACTGAAAAGTGCTACATGAACTTCAATTATTAATTCTTCAAGAAAAGTGTCATAAGTGTTACAATTACCCTTTAATGTTTTTTGTGTGTTGACTTCTTGCCATTTTTGTATCGGCTGATGACGACATGGATATATGTCGAAACTGGTCCCATAACATATTAAACATGTTGCAACATTAATTTGTGCAACAATTTATTATTGTATTGAATAGGTGGAATATCTTTCTCTTTCTAGCATTTGTTGCATGCTACCAAATCTATATATATAAAATAAGAGTCTTGTCTGTACATTGCTCAGAATTTAAAACAGATGGCATTTATGTATCAGTCATGTCCACATCAAGGAAATGCACTTTTTAATTTTCCGTAATGTCTTGTGTGTATACCGACACAGATAGGTCTTATGGCGACGATGGGATAGGAAAGGGCTAGGAATGTGAAGGAAGCGGCCTTGGCCTTAATTAAGGTACAGTCCCAGCATTTGCCTGGTGTGAAAGTGGGGAAACCACGGAATACCATCTTCAGCGCTGCCGACAGTGGGGTTCGAATCCACTCTCACGGATGTGAGCTCACACAGCCTGCCTGAATATTGATGGGAAGTAGCTGGGGAGTTAGATAACCTTCTTCTTTAGCATGCCATTCCTCTGATTCATAAATTTCCAGATACTACTGGTACGTAACACACTGGTTCATCATAGTATTCGAGCTATTCAATCCCTATTCTGAGGCACCGATTGGAATGAGCAGTGTGCATATTTAACGGAATTTTGGCAGGGGAGTGTTCACAGCAGTCGGCGGCCTGGTCATTCCAGCTCTGGAACTTTGGACTGTTAGATTGGCACCGTAGTACTGTTCATTTAAAGTTAAATGTGCGTTTTTTTAATTTGATCGAGTATTTTATATGATTAATATTAATAGAGAAATGTACACTCAAGTTTGAGCATTAAATAAATTTCACATTTTAGTCTTTGCTATAGTCTGTAACTGTCCTGGTTCTTTTCGTGCATGTTATGATGTGATATCTTCTACACTTCTGTCCACACAAAATGCACTTACAATCTTCGTCTGGCTCATGGAACTTCTGGTTTACGCATACCTTGTGGTGAAACCCATGTATGGAGAGTCGTGTTATCACGTGGCGCTGTGTGTTGCACTCTCTAGTCCATCTATCGTCCGTCATCGCTGGTGAGGCGTAGAAGTCGAGGTCGATTTCACTTTTCTTCCTTTCCCTGATGTTTACTAGTGCCCTGCTTGCTTCCGTTGATTGTAGGTAGAACTGTGATCGTATGTCTTCTATGAAATACGTCTCCCGCAGCATTTCGTATACCATCCGGGATGGCGCTGTCTTTCCGACTCGGGTAATCCTCTTCATGAACATTGCTTTTATTCTTTCTATTCTCATCAGGTCTCCGATCTTCAGCTTTTCCCACACGATCTCAATTCCACATGTTATCACTGGCGCTACTGTCGTCTTGAAAAGTCTCATCGCCGTGCTGATTGAAAGGTTTGAAATGTTTTGGATGCTGTATGAGGCTCTGATGCTGCTGCCGTTCTTTCTTGAATATGTATACCAAAGGACGCCGCCGTTGTCTGTAGTGTTATTCCCAAATATTTGTAATTTCGTACCTTTCGTACCTTTTTATATGATAACATTGCTTTTAATTGCTACATTCCTAATAACGTTTTTGTAATGACCTATGTTGACTTCAGTTAGGAAAACCACAAAGTAATTCTGAGAACCTCATAGTGAAGCACGGGTACATCAGCTAGTAATTAATATTTTTGAAAGCCTAATAATCCAGTCCCTAATAGTTATTAATCCATGTTGTTGCATGTTCCTCCCTGCATAGAGTTGGTTTGGATTGGTAGTTTCTTAATGCTGTTGGTATTTGGAAGGTTGGCATCTGTTTTGTGTGTGTTTTTGTAATTTTCAAAATTTGTTGATGTTTAATTGGTACCACTACATTTCCAACTCTGCCACTTATAAATAAATATACCCCATTTTTCGGATCATAAGACACTATGGACCATTTTAATTAATTTTTATTAAAATTCAGGGGAATTATAATTTCACTGATTTTCTAACAAAATTTTGCAGAAATAATTTATATACAAATACAAATTACTGGTAGGTAGTCCTATATTGTCACTGTTAAAAATCACTAGTAGGTAGATACTCTCAATTCTCTCTCATTTTTCACTCATAACACTTTTTTTTCTGAAATTTCACTTTCATTTTCTGATTCTTCAACTAGTCATACCATCAAGGACATTTCCTATGTTACTTGATGACAAGTTCCTTTTTCACTGATTCCCATGACATCTTCTCCCATTCACAGACTAGTCCAGCTGATGATCTCTTCATTCGTTCTGGTGACACTAGATCGTGATGAGGTGGAGCCACCCATTTTGTGCACTGTTCATTAGCAGAAACCTTGAATGGTTTGTTTATTGATGCATCCAGTGGCTGGAACTAGCTTATGAGGCCCCCCGAAATGACCACGGATTGAGTGTTCAAGTCCTTCATTCTTCGCTTTGTTTTATTCGTCCTGCGGTATTTAAACTGGTTATAGTTTTCAATGCAATCTTATTTTGGTGTAAATAAATATTACAAGTGGGAGTCCAACACTGACTTTTGGCCTGTCAGCTTGATATATATATTGTTCGACAAACAGTCCAGAAATATCGACTTCTGGAAATGTTCTTGGAACACTCTAAATGGAACACATCCGAACTTCAATCGATCGACCAGCCTCTCGATTGGAGTAGATCAAACTTGAATGTTTGATTACCGTTTATAAACACACATGGACATGTCTACAAAATTTCTGATGTTTCTAAATGTATCTGGATAATAAATCATTACAGTCAGTTTCCAGAAACTGCCATATGTATCAGAATGATAGTGGATTGTACCCAATATACGAATAATTCGGAGTTTTCTACAGTTTTCGATTTTCAGGTTAGACGTATAAGACGCACAATACATATTTGAGGTTATACAAATATACATTACATATTTGCAGGGTATAGTCATACTTAGCATTTAATAAAATGTAATTAAAATACACTGACTGACAGAGCAAATGCAACACCAAGAAGGAGTGGTCAGAACTTTATGCCAATTGCAGGGTAGACTGAGGTCACTGAGGTATGCTCATGATGTGAAATGCGCCGCTGTGCTGTGCACGTAGTGAACGATAAATGGGACACGGCGTTGGCGAATGGCCCACTTCGTACCGTGATTTCTCAGCCGACAGTCATTGTAGAACGTGTTGTCGTGTGCCACAGGACATGTGTATAGCTAAGAATGCCAGGCCGCCGTCAACGGAGGCATTTCCAGCAGACAGGCGACTTTACGAGGGGTATGGTGATCGGGCTGAGAAGGGCAGGTTGGTCGCTTCGTCAAATCGCAGCCGATACTCATAGGGATGTGTCCACGGTGCAGCGCCTGTGGCGAAGATGGTTGGCGCAGGGACATGTGGCACGTGCGAGGGGTCGAGGCGCAGCCCGAGTGACGTCAGCACGCGAGGATCGGCGCATCCGCCGCCAAGCGGTGGCAGCCCCGCACGCCACGTCAACCGCCATTCTTCAGCATGTGCAAGACACCCTGGCTGTTCCAATATCGACCAGAACAATTTCCCGTCGATTGGTTGAAGGAGGCCTGCACTCCGGGCGTCCGCTCAGAAGACTACCATTGACTCCACAGCATAGACGTGCATGCCTGGCATGGTGCCGGGCTAGAGCGACTTGGATGAGGGAATGGCGGAACGTCGTGTTCTCCGATGAGTCACGCTTCTGTTCTGTCAGTGATAGTCACCGCAGACGAGTGTGGCATCGGCGTGGAGAAAGGTCAAATCCGGCAGTAACTGTGGAGCGCCCTACCGCTAGACAACGCGGCATCATGGTTTGGGGCGCTATTGCGTATGATTCCACGTCACCTCTAGTGCGTATTCAAGGCACGTTAAATGCCCACCGCTACGTGCAGCATGTGCTGCGGCCGGTGGCACTCCCGTACCTTCAGGGGCTGCCCAATGCTCTGTTTCAGCAGGATAATGCCCGCCCACACACTGCTCGCATCTCCCAACAGGCTCTACGAGGTGTACAGATGCTTCCGTGGCCAGCGTACTCTCCGGATCTCTCACCAATCGAACACGTGTGGGATCTCATTGGACGCCGTTTGCAAACTCTGCCCCAGCCTCGTACGGACGACCAACTGTGGCAAATGGTTGACAGAGAATGGAGAACCATCCCTCAGGACACCATCCGCACTCTTATTGACTCTGTACCTCGACGTGTTTCTGCGTGCATCGCCGCTCGCGGTGGTCCTACATCCTACTGAGTCGATGCCGTGCGCATTGTGTAACCTATATCGGTTTGAAATAAACATCAATTATTCGTCCGTGCCATCTCTGTTTTTTCCCCAACTTTCATCCCTTTCGAACCACTCCTTCTTGGTGTTGCATTTGCTCTGTCAGTCAGTGTATATTAAACATAATAATTGAATGTTTTACAAGAATTAGGTTATATTTAGGATGGCATACATACGACATGATCCAACACAAGAAGGGGTTTCTTTTTCAGGAGATGACTGGGACATTTAGCCAACACTTTTTCCAACCATACGTTCATTCCATTTTTGTCCATCCATCTCTTCTCTTGAACATGAAGGACAATACCATGTGGAATTTTATCTTTGGGTACAATTTTTCTCTGAATTACTTTTGGAGCCAGTTTTGTCCCATCCGCACAGCAAGACAACACGACAGTGTAATGTTACTTTTCATGGCTGGATATTTTTATTATGATAGTCTTAGCTCTTTACTGCCTGCGTGTTGGCCATGATCCTTAAGTCTTCAGGGTCTGCCACCGTGGTTAGCCGGTTCGAGTTCTGTAGGTAAAAAAAAAATTCACCATCAGAATATTGGCTAGCAGGGTAGGAGAGGTGGTGATATACAATTTCTAATCATTAGATTGCGTGCCATAAGCCTTGGTTCATTTTCAAACATCTCCACAGTATTCATTGGAGTGAGGGCATATGATGCTGTTGATGGTAAATCATCTGTCAGGTGGAGACAAAGTTTTGAGCAAACCATCATGAAATTTGCATTTAGACGCTGCTTGGAATGTGTCATGACAACTTTCCAACTGAAATTTTGCTGCTGCCTACCACTGACTTATTCAGGTTTATGGTATGAAAGAGTGATGGGTGACTGAGCACTGACCTCTTGCATCTCTTATTTTAGCGGTCATGAACCAATAAATGGTCATGTGTGTTCTACAGAAGAAATGGATGATGGAAAAACGTGCATTGATGAGGATTTATTTATTTACGATCAGCAGTGGCATAACGTCGAAGTAGAAAATTGTCCTTGACTCCACTTTCTGTTGCTTCCTCTTTCCACACTGATGTCACTGTATTTGTCCAAGTGTACACCCAGAAAGCTCTAGATGAGATGAAGGGGAAACAATAACAAAGAGGTTGGATTAACATATATCCACATCTTATGCCCTGTCTGACAATGAGGTGGTGGTGGTGGTGGTGGTTACTGTTTTAAGAGGAAGTGCAACTAGGCAAACATCCTCTATACAGCATTAATCAGAGAGAAAAAATGGAAAGGATCCGTCGTTTCAAAAAATGAAGATATCGGCCAAATAAAGTCAAGGGGCGTGATATCCAAAGAAACCCTAGGTCTCGAATGCTCTAATAGCATCGGGATCAGAAAAGAACAAGAGTTGACTAAGGGAGGTCGGATAGGATAGAAGAAAATGAGGAGCCTGGCACAAGTGGAAACAATGCCAGGATTCAGCTGAGGGCCCCATGGTCGCCACCCTATGCTCCTAGTTAAGAGCCCCTGGGGGCCCTTTTAGTTGCCTCTTATGACAGGCAGGGGATATCGTAGGTGTTATTCTACCACCTCCCACCCACAGCGGGACCTCTCAGTAGTTAGCTGTCTGATAACTCCTTGGTCATGTCTGCCACATTTTAACACACAACAGAAGAGAGTATCATTTATACATTTATTTTGTCATTGATTTTGTGATACCTGAAATTAGGAGAGTTTTTGTAATAATATGATATATGGTAGAAGGAGGTAAACGCAGTGTTAAACTTCACCATTCTGGGATGTCTGCTTGGTATTTGTATTTGATATGATAACATTAAAAGAGTGAAATAGAAGAATAGCTTCACTTCTGTAGGATTTAAAGGTTACTTTTGAAAAATATGGGCTGCCTTCCTCTTCTTCTTCATGCCCTGCGTTACTCCTGGACGTTAGCCATCAATTGCTCTTCTATCCTCACAGCACTGTATAGTTCTTCAGTGCTTTTTATGCCCATCCAATCTTGAATGTTCTTAAAGCATGATGTTCACATACTGTTTACTCCTCAGTATTCTTGAATTTTTGTCTTTCAGAATTAGGTGTAGAATTACGTATTTTTATCCACATAACACGTGCCCTAGATATGAAATTTTCTGCATTTGATGGTGATCAGCTGTTTGCTCTTCGTAATATTTGTTTATTAGTGGCATGTTCAACCCACAAGATTGAGCATTCTTCTGTGAAAGTATTCGAACTCTCTAGGCTTCTTCAATACATCAGTGGGCTTGTCAGTTGGATTGTCACACCTTTCCCCGCTGAAATTGCAGGCACCAACTGACTATGGGTGACATTTTCATAACACTCATAACAGGGACTGGCTGCATAAGGAACGGCATTATTGGTATCGCTCAGAGTGGTGGTGGTGGTGGTGATTACTGTTTTAAGAGGAAGTGCAACTAAGCAAGCATCCTCTATACAACACTAATCAGAGAGTAAAAGGGCGTGAAAATGAAAGACTCTATACGGTAAACCATTCAGTGGTGGGCACTTCACGAGGGCTTGAATAGTTTTATTTTACATACACCGAATAATTATGAAGATACACATTTCATTCATTGCAAGAGAATAGTGAAGTGTTCCTAGTTTTAGGAGAATGTTATGTTAGACATTTAGTATTAATTGCTGACCTTATATAAAATATTAATTTCACAAATTCATTAAATGTCAGTGATGGGCACTTTGAAGAAGACTAACTTGGGCACTTTGAAACACAGTGATGGGCACAGAGGAAAATACCTTCTAAGGAGTCACAAAACCTATTATCTCCTTAGTTTAATCATTCTCACTGTAATCTACTATGTCCAGACAATTTATACAGAAGAAAATATTCTCATCCTCTGATTCATTTTCTTCTGGATGCAAATAGTTTCCCATGGGAAGACATTTCTTTTGGAATATCTTCTGATGTATTTGACAGAAAACTCCTTGTATCTTAGTATTAATACTACCACCACACTGGAAACAAAGTGCGTAAGAAAATATTTCAGTGGATTTCTGAAGGGAATTGTTAGTTTTGCTCTCCAGCAAGAAGTTACTTGTTGATGCCCCGTAGAAACATCTCCCCATAATTTCTCCTGTACTCAGGATGTTCATAGAAATACTGCCTTGTTCACAATCAGGTATTCCTTTCCCCTTAGCCTGACTTTCCGTGTTCTGTTTCAAGTATTCGTCACCAGATTGTTTATTGCGATTCTCAAATAGCAAGATCTTTCTTACTGATGTAGCTGCAGTCATTTTGGGGTCATCGTCCTCTCGTATGACAGGCAAATTATCCTTCCTTTTCTTGTTTCCCCTTTCATCCTTGTTTATTTGGAACTTTTTCTCCTCTCTCTTTCTCTTTGTCTTCCTTCTTCCTCTCTTCATTTGCTTTCGTGTCTGCCTTTTCTTTATGGATGTCTTTCCATTGCTTGGAAGTTATCACGTAAGGCATGCATTGCACATTCCGCAGATTTTTCCGTTTGGGTGTTTCAAGCTATACAAGACAGTCTTCCAGTGATTTATCTTCCGAACGCTTCAACACACTGCTTGTTTATGGTGTTCGTAGCTGAGGATTAGTTTGTTCCAAATTTGTTTCTCTGGTTTGCAGTTCTACATCCTGTCCTTCAAATTCTGAATTTTGATCATTTCTCTTTGAAAATTCCTCATACAGTCTGTACAATACAAAAAATTTTCAGTGTGTTACAAAAAAATTCTTCAGTGTATGTTCTTCTTTCAGTTACCTTCTCAATATTCTTGAACTGCTCATTTCTCTCCTTTCCATATATGTATAAAGAAATGCATTTATTTCTGCTTCCCCCATTTGGAGGCTGCCAAAAAGACAAAGCTTGGATAAAAAATGTGATTAGTAATTGCAAGGGCCATTTAAAATGTGTCTATAAATAGGTATACTACAGTAAAGCCTAAATAATAAAAAATTGTATCAGTCAATAGTCGTGAAATCCATGAGAAAATCCTCTTTGGAAAAAGATATAGCTAGGAGTATAAATGATTTTTTTACTATTACTAACGATCCTTTCAGGGCTGCTAACCCAATCTCCTTAATGAATTGGTTATGTAAATTAAATTTCTTACAAAAGTTGTGGAATGTGTGAGTAATGGTGCCTCTTGCTCCTATCATCAATCCTAACACGTCTATGGAGTCCAGATGATATTTCTCGGCATAGTATGTAATTGTGGGTTCATAGATATCACATTTCTCCTTGTGTACATCATGTGGTTGAGTGGATGATGCTTCGGTTCTAATTGTGGGGTCTATTATGAACCCTTTACTTGAGCCTGGTGATATAGCTATCATGTCAATCCGCCATTTTGACCCTGTCTGAGACAATCCATGTACCTCCTCGTAGACTGTATAGTGCTTTTCTCTCAGGGCTTCAGCAATCATAGATCTTATTCGATGATGTCAGAATTTTTGGAATGTGAGTAATTTGTTCTTCTCATCTGAATTATTCACATTTATGTTAATATCAGTTGGAGTGGCAACACACTTTCTTCTAATACATTTAGTGAAGTCTATGTTGTCTGGGTTCCATGGAACAAGACCACAGACTCTAAAACCACTTTTCAAGGTTTTTGGCTTTATTCTCTCATTCACAATATTTTCCAGCACTGGAGCAAAGTCCTTTTTCGTGAGAGCATCAGAAGGATGATCATGGCACAAATTTAGCACTCTCTTTTTCCACTCACTCTTGACTGGCTGAAATACAGCAACTTCCACTGGTTGGAGAATTCTTGTGGCATTCAGATATAATGCTAGAAGAATTATCTGAAGTTCAGTACAGAGCTCGCCAAGCTGAAATGTAAGATGAACCTTGTGACCATCCACAAAGAGTATCACTGGAAATTTCATTTTTGTTTTCACTAAATGGGGATGAAGAACATTTGCCACAAATTTGAAGAATACTTCGGATCTCATCCAGCCCGAGTCACTGGAGCCTATGCCCCATGAATCTGGAACAGACTGTACAATCTCATTAGGCAGTCTTTTGTAGTTGTATACTATCATTGGAGGGCAGACTGAACCATCGGCTCCAAATATGAACATAACTGTCAAGGTTTCCTTTTCATTTCCCATTGAAACTTCATAAACATTTTTTGAATCTCTTGGAGCAATGACTTTTTGATTCTGCGGACACAATTGAAAGTTTGTTTCATCTCCATTAAACACTCTTGATGGGCCTTGGAATATATCAAACAAATTTTCTGATTTCAAATATGTTTTAATCTCTTTAAAGCATCTTCTAATATCTGCTTCACTTACATTAGCACTAGCCTTCATTACAGTCTCAGATGTTCTTTCTGATAGGACTGGATGTCTCTGAAGGAAAGCTTTGTACCATCCAGTTCCTGGTAGGTTATCCTTGAAAGGAGCTTTCCTGTCGTTTGATTTCAGGAATTCCTGCACACTGAGTTGAACATCTTCTCTATGCCTAGGGAAACCTTTCTTGCTCAAGTCGATTAGCCAGTTAATCAAACTTTCTTCTTCATTGTCGGTAAGGGTGGGATTGGGACCAAATGCAGACTTAGGTTGTGCTTTAAGTTAATGCTGAAGTGTAGACCTAGGAACACAGAAGTTTCTTGCTGCAGTTTTATCTTCTCTCCATCGTGTACCGCAGCAACTGCAGCCACTACTCTTTTCTATAGGGCTCCTTTCCTTTATTTGACATTTTGGAGGTGGAATAAAACAAATAAACCTATGGAATCGAAGTAAACAATTATATGAAGGCTTTTATGAATGAAAAAAATATTACGTCTTTTGCATTCACTTAGCCTTATTTATGTTGCTTATGCCGTTAAAGTATGTCTTTAGTGGAATGATACCTGCTTAAATTATCTGTTAGGATATTTCTCTTGATAAACTCAACAAAATATAAAAATAAGGGAGAATCACAGTGATGGGCACTGCCAGTATCACACTGATGGGCGCTTAGCGCATGACGTCACGGTGGAACAGCTAGCTACGCGGGAGCAGGGTAGATCGCGGTAGATCCTTATCACATGAATCGGATGTATTTGTTTATGTTTACTGTGCGTAAGTGTTTAAAGGTGTCAGAGGACCTGGTTTCGTTTTTCGTTTGTGCTGTTTGTGACTGACTCGGTACAAGGTATGAGATAATTCTGAAATGAAGCCGTAAAGTGTATTCACAGGGACATCGCTTAACAGGCGGTCGTGATACGGTGACGACGGTTCTGTTCTTCACAGTGCTCTAGAATTGTGGCAAACAATCCCGGGCTGTGCTGTAGTAAACTGTAAATCCCACAACCGAAACACCAAAGAAAGTGAAATAGTTTTGTATGTTTTCCCGCGTGATATTAAACTACAGAAGATTTGGGTATCGAAGTGCTGCAGAAAAGGCTCGATAAATATTAAAAATGCTCGAATATGCTTTCTTCATTTTCAGCAGTCAGACGACATAAGAGATTTGATGCCTGAATTGTTGAATTTGCTTCGGAATTGGGTGCTCAAACTCGGTGCTGTTCCGTCACGTATGTTGCCATGCATTAACACGAATGCTGTTTCAGTGAAAAGGATTGACAACATGCCTGTAGTTAGTGCCTGCATGACCTCGCCTACTGCAGAAGAAAGAAGGGAGTGGTACGACAAAAGATTAGTGCAAAAACGAGCTCTTGAGACTTAAACAAAATTATCACCCATTAAGAGAACAGCTGAGAAATGTGCTGACATACAAGATAATCCTACTGCCACTTCAGAAAAGGACAACTTATTAAAAAAATATTGCAGGTCTTGAAGCAATAAATGGTCGGATGTCTGATGTGAATATGAAATTGAAATTACGAAACAAAGGACTTGCGAATACGCTGTCACTTTCACAAAGAAACTAAAGAAGAACATGTGTGCTTTAGTGTCTTACGTAGTTAAACGAATGTTGAGAAAAATATTTTCACCCGGCTAAATAAGACGCCTATTAAATGGATCTAAACGAGCTCAATGGAATAAGGAGGACATTTGTAAAGCGATTACTCTACGACTACGTGCTGTTTCGCAGAAATGCTACATTTACTTGAGAGAAAAAATGGGATACCCACTGCCTGCAGTTTCAACGCTAAGAGCCGTCAGCCAGGCACATTGCAAGACGTTCTACTTCTGATGAAAATGCAAGCTGAAAGACTGAGCGACAAAGATCGAATCTGCGTTGTATCATTCGATGAAATGAACATCGATAGCATAATTTGTTGTGACCAAGAAGAAGACAGAATAGTAGGCCCACATAGCAATGTTCTCGCTGTCATGGTACGAGGGTTGTTTGCATCTTGGAAACAACCTGTCTGCTTTGATTTTGACGTACAAATGACATCTACGCTTCTGAAAAGAATAATATTGTCCTTGGAATGCGTCTTGTACAATGTATAGCTACTGGTGGCAGACATGGGAGCCAAGAATGCATCTGTGTGGAAAGAACTTGAGGTAACATACCTAAACACTATTTTTTCTAATCCCCACAACGCGAGCAGAAATGTGTGGGTGTTTGCTGACGTGCCTCATGTAAGTTAATGACAAATCACTTCTTGGACAAAGGTATTGTACTACCTTGCAAAAAACCAGCAACGAAATATGTGATTGAAAAATGATTGGTTCTGGATAGTGGTGAATTTAAAATGTGTCCTAAGCTGTCTCAGCAACATATTAATGTGATAGGCAGGGAGCGACAGCGTGTACGATTAGCAGCTGAGTTGTTTTCTAACATAACAGCACAGGCTATCCGGTAATTGATGCCAGACCAAGAACATGTTAATGTATTCATAAGCTTGCCGATGAGACACTAGACATTTTTAATTCTAGAATACCTGAGAGTGACAAGCCACTTGCATGTGGGTTTGGCATTCATCGCGATAAACAGGAGAAATGCCTCACAGAATTTTATGAGTATTGTGAGAACATATGCTTCCCTTCCAAAAAGGATTTTTGAAAAGTATCCGTTCTCTGCTTGGCCTTTTCAAAGACATAGCATCTTTCGGTGTTAAATACATTCTCACAGCTCGTTTGAATCAAGATTGCCTGGAAAATTTATTTTTGCGCCTAAGAGGTCTTGGACATTTTTACGATCATCCTTCTCCACCTGGTGTCAAAAATAGGATCAGATTATTGTTGTTGTTAGGAGCCAGTTCCTATGATATTCCTCTTTCCAATATGTCACCTGTAGCTCCTGCCGATGGAGAAGAATTTGTTACGTCGGCTATGTTTGGCAGCATCCTCGCGGACATGACTGAAGCTCTGGCGATGACTGAGGTTGACAAGGATATCAATGGCATTGAACCGCCAGCTGTTGATAGTGATGATCTATCCTTACAGGAAGATACCGATTTTTCAGGAGAGTTTAATCCTGATGTAAACAAGGCATGTCCACGCCTCAGCCAAAGAAAGAGTTGTGATTCGCTGAGCGTGTAGTATCGACCTCCGCCCCGTCAACGTCTCGTGTTCGGACATACAGTGCTGCGCATATGACCTAAAATAGACGAGGAACAGTTTTTGAGCTGTGTGAAACTAAACGGAGTGGTTTGAAGGGAGATCTACTGCTGAAGATTAGGGCCTGCGTTATTTATTTATTTATTTATTTATTTATTTATTCATTTCTGAATATTAAAGAAAGCTATCGTAGGCTAGAGCACTAAATTACACACGTAGGAAAGTTTATCTTAGGACAGCTGTTTGAAATGTCCGCCCGGTAGACTGTAACCTAATAGAATACCAACTTTCGAGTTGAAATGTGTATCTCTTATCTTGTAGAGTTCCTATCCTGATAGAGCATATAGCATGATTGGACATGTCAAACGGAACTGTTGATAATTCTGTAACAACATCTATCGAAAAGAAACAACTCAAAAAGACAAGAAACACAGGCAGTTTCAGTCTTAACAAAGTAAGAAGTTCATGCATACTGTATATACTTACCTTTCTTAGTCGTCCTGCAGGGGCTCAATTCCTTCCATATCACACGATGTATCTCTTCCATTCTCATTACTGTCACTGTCTGATAAGTCGCTGCTCTGGCCGCTATCAGTGATGATAAATCTCTCGACAGTTTCATCTGTTAGGCCATCTAGCTCCCACATCTGGTCTTCTTCTTTCGTTGCGTTTCTAATGCAGTCCTTCCAGTTATCTGCGGTCACATTTTCAAGGGCTGTGCAAAGTAGAGCTCGTACGTCTTGTAGACTGAAGGTCGTGTTGTTTCTCGCAACGTAACCATTCACTTTAGGGCTCTCTAAAGACTGGGTATGCTCGCCCGCCATTATGGTTCATTCCTGCGCTACGTTGGTAACGCAGTTGACCGCCCTAACCTTGTATATCCCTCTTTTTACTGTTCTCCACGCTAGAAAATTATGCTGAACTAACATACTAATTTTTTAGGATCAATATGGTTTATACCTTTTATTAGAACATATGGAGTCAGTTATCTACCTTTATTTTTAGGGAAACAAGTTTTTAAAACTATGGATCAAGGTTGATCAATTCTCAATATTACTCAAACGGTTACTAAACATAAATATTAGTATATTTCTTACATTATTGTGTAATTTTTACTCGAGACGAAGATTGTAAGAGCAAGGTGGTTGATAATTTGCCTTTTAACAAACAAACAAACTAGGCATGTACTCTCACTGGAGAAATATTAGAAAAAAATAGCTTACTAATAAATCGGTTTTTTATTATATTATTACTGATAAGTAGAATAGGTTGTTCGTAAGCTATGCGCCGCGGTACCATCTAATGAAATGAGGGACACCGTGGTATTGATATAGGCTACTGTCGTTCTTAAATCTCGGAATTCCCGAGCTTGATAGCTGCAGTCGCTTAAGTGAGGTCAGTATCCAGTAATCGGGAGATAGTGGGTTCGAACCCCACTGTCGGCAGCCCTGAAGATGGTTTGCCGTGGTTTCCCATTTTCACACCAGGCAAATGCCGGGGCTGTACCTTAAGGCCACAGCGGCTTCCTTCCACTTCCTAGGCCTTTCCTATCCCGTCGTCGCCATAAGACATATCTGTGTCGGTGCGACGTGAAACAAACAGTAAAAAAAAAATCTCGGAATTTGACGTGGTAATCGGTCAGTGTGGTAGATACATAAATTGTGATAGAAGATTTTGATACCATATGATCTCAGTCGGTATTTCATACTTGCGTGAAATTGATACAGCGCTTTTTTTAATGCTATTTGTTCGGGGCGTCGACCTATAGAGATCTTTTGCCCCTACTTGCACCATATGATATGAACCTGCTTGTAATTGAAATTGCGGAAGTGTAGAGTGTTGAATGTGAGGAAAGGAACGCAAAGGACGACACAAACACCCAGTCCTCAGGCCACGGATATTAATAATTTGCAATTAAAAACCCCTGAATCGAACCCGGGGCCACCGGGTGACAAAAATAACGCTGAAATGTGATATATGAAGACGAACACACCCAAGTAACTGGGATTCTTTAAGTTTATTTCTTTCTTCTAAAATTTAGTTCCATTTCTTATTTACCAGTATTTAAAAAAAGACATTCTATGTAAAAAATAAACTTAATTTTTGGCGAGTGTTATGAATCTCATCAGCTTATTCAGTTGTAATGAACTTGGGATTTTAGTTTATTCAACCGAGCATTCATGAAACAAATGTTATGACGGAATCCATTACAGAAAGGCTATGCAGAAAATGAGGAATAATAGATCTCCCGGACCGGATGGAATCAGGACTGAACATCTTAAGCAAACTACAGGTGAACTGTTACCAGTATGGATGGCGCTATTAAACAAATGTTTAGAACTCGGGCGAATACCAAGTGAATGGAAGAAATCAACAATTAAGCTACTGTATAAGGGAAAGGGGAATACTGATGATCCAAACTCGTACTGAGGAATTGCATTGGAGTCGGTTGCCCGGAAGCTATTAACAGGATAAATGTAATTATAGACCCACTGCTGCCAGAAGAGCAATGTGGCTTCCGTAAGCAAAGGTCAACACTCACGGCAGTAGAGAATCTACTACAACATATAACAATGACGCTGGAGAAACCTAACGGCAAACTTTATGTAGTCTTTGTTGATTACTGGAAGGCCTTTGATTTAGTCAACAGAACTATACTTATGAACAAGTTAGAAACGCTAACAGGCAGAACAAGAACAACGACCCTCATATCGAATATACTAGCAGAAAATTACATACAAATCTACGACGAAGTTGGGAATTCAAACTGGATAATGCAAACAAATGGCGTACTTCAAGGTGATCCCCTGAGCCCCACCCTATTTAATGTGCTCACATACGATGTTGGTGACAGAATTCGAGAAACAACAAAGGCAAAATTATACATATATGCGGATGATATGGCAATAGCTTCAGAGGAGATCAATGACTTGCAAAAGGCAGTAGACATATTAAGTGACTGTGCCCAGAAAAATGAAGTCGCAATCAATGTGGACAAGACGGAAATGATAATTTTTCGAAACTGTGGAAGGCAAGCAGTTTCTGACCAAGTGACCTGCAACGACAAGGAACTGAAAATAGTCAACAATTTCAAATACCTCAGCATTACCCTACAGGTTACAGAAAGAAGCTTTAGGCTACACATAAGATCAAAAACTACTGCCGCAATAAAAGCTATAAACGACATTGGACATATAAATCTCATTTCACTGGAAACAGCAATGGCACTTTTTCAAACGAAGGTGCTGCCCGTTCTGACATATGGACTCGAGCTAATATGGGAATTCCTTTACTACAAGCAATTGGAAGAGTTAGAAAAGACAAAATCCAGATTTCTCAAAAGAGCCCTTGGAGTAGCAAAGACAACCAGGTCCAGACTGGTGTACGAGCTTGCAAGAGACACGTTCCTAATAGAGGATATACGGATAATTCTACTACTACCGACTACGGAAAGTTACAACAAGCTGCTCCAAGTTCTACAGAATAAAAAGCGGGATATTCCGATGGAATTCTACACAACAAATGCAATGCTAGACAGGAGATGGACGCAACCTCTGTGTGAAATGAGGCAAGTCGTGTCCAGGCTTGCAGTTCATGGTTTCCACCACAAGATTTGCTCCCGAAAAGTGTTTCATGATCCAGATGAAAATTGCGTGTGTGAATTATGTAACAATACATGCGGAACTTACCACATAACCATGTGCTCAAACTGAACCAGGTCAATAGTGGAATATAGCAAGGAGTGACATGACTGCCCAGAACTAGGAAATATGATGTATTACTATGTAGGTCAAATTCTAAAAAGAATATGACATATATGTATCATTATGGCCATTCGGCCGCAATAAATTCTTTATTATAAATTACATTCAGGATGAAAATAGGAATAGAGTAACTACTTCTATAGCTGAATCTTCTCTCCCAACTTGAAGTATTGCACTGATAATCAGTTACCAGTGACTTATAAGGGAAGGAGAATATTGACATTTTTTGACTTTGGTAAAGTTAACAGTACGGTTTTTTTTTTTTTTTTTTAATACAGAGATTCCTCTGGTTTGAGGAGTAGTAGTATGATTTCTCAGCACGACTCACCTTATTTAACTTCGAAGGGCTGCAACATTGGTTAACTTGCTCAGGCAGCACATTAAAAAATATATTATATTTAAGTAATATTTTACCAATTTACTGTCTCCTTTTATTACAGTATTTACAAAACAATAACATTCAATTCCTTGTTTACGATTTTCTCTTCTTTCCCGAAGCTGTTCCATACATTTTACCTCGTTTCCGTACATTCTTGTTAGAGTCACAATAGCATAAGATCGAATTTTGAAGAAGTGTCTAACAATTTTTACTTTTAAATTGAAGAACATGTACTGGTACATTTATCATTCAAAATTTTCTCCATTACAAGATTATATAATGCATATAGTCCCTATAGAAGACCTCACAGTTACAAATTTATTTCATAACTTCACAATTTGCTTTCTTTAGATCCCCAAAAATAACCGAATGTTTCAGAGCTTGAGTCAGAATGCTCATAGTTTAAAACCTGTCTGCATATAGCTCTACCACAGATATTGGTTTTCAATCAAGCATTTGTTGTACTACCACCAATGTTAAACAAATTATTTCTGTCATATGAAGTTAGTTTTGACAAATATTGTAACTGTGGTGTTTGGATGTTGAACTCCTGTTGCCAGACTGAATATTGAATGATCAGTGTGCCTGAATTAAGAGGTGTAGTAATGTCGATGGGAGCTGGAAGCAGGTTTATGTCAGCAGTTGAAGTCGAAGGTGTAGCAGAGGCCGTGGAGACATAATGCAACCTCTATCCCGCAGTAGAGACGTTACTACAATTAGGTGCAGATCAACCCACCACTACGTAATAAATATCCACACAAATTTAGCACTATTCTGTCCATGCACGTGGTGATCAAAGCAATACGTTCGATGTGACGAAGCGACTGCTCGTAGGAGAAACTGGAGTTTGATCGTATGGCCCACTGCACATGTATGAACCAAAATGACGGCTAAGCATACCCATCTTGTAGAGCCTAACTTCACTTGACTCCATATCTGTTCAATGGGATTCAGAGTGCAATGGTAGGGTGAAAGTCGTAGCACGCAGTAGCCCGCTTTCTGTGCTCTTTCGTCGCAAATATATTTGTCATTCTGGTCTTGCACTGACCTCACCCGTTCAATGAGTTCTGCTTTGACCATATCAGCCTTGTATTCTATTTGCTGACTGTCGAGCCAAGCAATGATCTGGTCTTTCCGCATTGCCATTGTAGGGATTCGTTCCACTTTAACAAAATGGTAAGATGCATTGTCCATTACAATCACGCTCTCGGGTACGAGTTTCAGTAGGTGTTATGACCACACACGAATGACTTTTATAATTAAACACGAACACCTTGCTTGCACAAACACTGCATTGAAAAGTGTCTCGTGATACACTGACATAAAGCAACCTCTACCAAGAATAACACAGTTTCTATATAAATGCTGTGGTCGACATGCGCGCATTCTACTGGGATATAACAGTAGGATAGACGAAAACTACGATAAATAAACGTCACCTGTGACATTTCTTCATGATACTGTCGTGTCGTTTTAGATTCAAACACGAGAGCTCCACCTTTCACAAAACCAGAGTCACTACCTACTGCTTCAGGCCAGTTGAAAGTCTAGAAACAAAGGCCTGTTTCTTGGATTTAACAGTGGAATCAACCCATACTTTCGAAGTTACGTGTCCTTCGTTAAGCCACGTTTCATCCAAGTAATAAATTTTGCGACCTTCTGCATGATATCTCCTAATTTCACGCAAATACTTCCGTCTCCACAATACAATATCCTCCCTATCCATTAACACAGGTTTACGTTCTCTTTTAACAAACTGGAACCCTATGTCCTTTAAAAGTCTGTACAATGTAGTTGAACTGAAGGTGGGTAAAGTTTTATCTTCATTCACACTGTCTAATTAATACTTTGCGTAAAGTAGGTGGTTCATTCCGAAAAAAGAATTCATGAATTTTCCTTCTAATACCACTTTTGACGATATCGTCGTACTTCTCGACTCTTTGAGGTCGTTTACGTTCCTTTCCCGGCGTTGTTAATTTCCCTGTCTTTCTAAACTGTGTCCGCATGTTATGAACCGAACTAGCCGACCCACCACACAACTCTGTGCTTAGTTTCTCTACCTCTTTTACGGCTAAACCTGGATTCTGTTCACTTATTTTATAAAAAACATTCACAACCCACTGCCTATGGTCACTTCTGAGCGGTTTTCCTCTTGTGCTTCGCTACACGCGATGGTTCTACCTCTTGCTCCATTTCTCTCACTATGAATACTGTACTGACATTGACAGCTGCTGCAGATGCAACACCTTATCACCACGCCTTCTGCCTTCATATCTCGTTATTTAATCAGTTTTATTTTTAAAAAACATTGAGATATATACCGGTATATATGACAACCATATTTTAATTTGATTACGTACTCTTTCAGACTCTCTAAATGTAATAAACTAAGATAAAATTAAAGCTAATGCGACGAACTAATTTTCTTCGAGCTCGCATAGAGTCGAGTGAGTGCGACGGTTGCTTCTCCAATCAACTACGTACAGTATATGTCCACGTGCAAAGCCAAGGTGCTCCGCCTATTTGTTTACATCAGGATTAAACTCTCGTGAAAAATCATTTTTTTAATAGTGTGGAGGGGTTCAAATACGTTCATCGCATATCGCTGCCAAAAATTGGACAGGTCCTTGGACACGCCCACAGGAGAGTTGTTGACACCACCTGATGACCCTTAGCCGTGGGTGGGTAGACTAGTGGTCTGCTCGTCCCTTCCGATGATTTCATGGAAATTCTAAATTCGAACTGGTATTTGCTGAAGTTCTCGGACGAACAGATTTGAACGGGGAACCAGAAGTTGTGGACAGTATGTTTGTGAAGCTGAAAAGCCGTTTTCCTGGTGTTCATCCCCAAGTCTTGAAAACATATGCTAAGATCCGTTTGCGTTGGTTGGCTACAAAACAGGAATTAAAAAATAAAATAAATAGAGGCGGCCCATAAGCAAAAAGCGAGAATATGGGATTTTTCAACAAAGTGTTTTCAAGGTCAAGAAATGTTCGTGACCGTTGTATTTGTTGTTTTAAACTTCATGTGCGAAGCCACGGGACCTTTGCCTTTTACGCAGAACTCGGAAAAGAACTTTTATACCCTGTCTCGCTTTCATCGACTACGATTCCAACTGTAGCCCTTTTGATGAAAATCGAGTAGGTACCGTAGTGAATATGCTCGACTGTGATACTCTTCTTGACTTATGCGAACGGAAAGAAAAACAAACCATTTATTTGATGCTAGTGTTCCAAGGCTTGAAGTTATTGCAATCCTGTAAGTTTTCACTGTGAAGTGTTGAACAAATTAACAATGTTATTGATATAAAACAAACTCTGTCAAGTCATAGTGAGGTGCAGATTCCATGCAATTCGTCAATATCATCTTCACTAAAAAGTAAATAACAGTTAATATAGTCTCATTTGTCCCGAATCTGTTGATTTAAACCTAAAATATCGCGCACTTCTAAGTACCTCTTATATTGTAGCGCTACGATGTTATACTTTATCTTGTACAGAATATTTGTTTATGTAGAATACATTGGATGACGTTCGAAAATTTTAAAATATCACTTCGGCATATTATTAAAATGTGAAACATTACTCGCGCGCTAATACAATCTGCCGTCAGCGGCTATAACAAGTATGATAACTCTTCCACAAGATACTATTTCCTTCAATTCGCTACAGAAGTCAGAATTGCTGCGATTATGCTCGCAGTACTGCAGTCGTATTAGTATTTCTTGCTGTCTTCTTGACTTCTCTGAAATGTTCAGCCATTTTGTTTAAGCGCGAACTTCGAATTGATCGTCCAGAAGCGATAAATGTGTATGCATTTTAACAGCTTTGGTCATATTCAGCAGTATGGTTAGTGACTTACTGAATTTTATTTAGAACACTTTTTCGCTTGTCTCAATTTTCTTGAATTTTCGATAAATTGTTGGTGCAGCTCTTTTAAGTTATCCCTTAATGAAATGTTTTCTAACCTCTTTGTTCGTTGGTTTCGTGATATTTATGCAAAGGCTTCGTCTAGAACCTGTAATATAATTGACTTTAAGCAATCTTCAGCGTTATTTTTAAATAGTAGGTTACAATTAATGTAAGGTTATGTAATTAAAACCACCCTTTTTTATTTTTAGTATATGATTATTTTATTTAGCGTACGGCTTTTAGTGCCGGAGTGCGAGGACATTTTCGGTTCGGTACAGGTCTTTCTGTTTAACGCCCATGGGCGACTTGCGCGTAGTTGTGTGATGTTAGGATGATAATGCAGCAGGGAGAGGATGAAACCTGGTGTTAGCACGTAGTGATAGTCCTGTTAAATAACACTAAGCAATCTGTTCATGTCCTAACGTCGTCATCTGACAGACAAATCACCATCAACAGCGCCATATGAACAAAGTGGATAGGTTGGGTATTGAATCAAAGTTTTTGGCATGTGTTTTATAGAGATTAGAAATTGTTTACCACCATCTCTCCTTACCAACCAACATTTTGATGGCAAATTTTTTCTCATCAGTGTAACTGGAATGAACTAACCACGGTGTCAGACCATATAGACTTGACACTTTAACAATCATAGCTACCAAGCAGGCTCAGTGTATGATGTGATGCTGTTATAAAGCATATGGGCACAATAATCTTTGAAGGAGGTTTCGGGTATTTTGGAGGAGTTACACTTTCGGTCAACGTACCCACTGGGACACCTGGATTATTGTAGGGCTCCAGTTGAGGTAAGCATACTTCCCCTTACTTGCATTGTATTTCTACGATCCTCTCCGACTCCCTTTTTTCTTTGGCAACCTGACATGGAGTAGTGAGCACAGAGGCCCTTAGCTGAGTATTGTGCCTGGTTCCTCACTTTCATGTTGCTTACTTGACTTCTCTTGGTCAACCTGTGTTCTCCTCCAAGCCTCACGGTATTGTGGCCTTTAATGATCATCTTATAGAATAGCAGACCTGCGGGAAGAAGAAATGACCATAATCTTGTAATTTCTTCCTGTGGGTGCGGGTGGTAGAATATATGCACGGTACCCCCTGCCTGTCATGAGGAGCATCGAAAGAAGTAACTGGTGCTCAGACCTTGGGAACATGGGTGGAGACTACTGGACCCTAGTTGAATCTGGGACTGCTTCCACTTGTGTGAGGCTCTTCACTTCCATTTTTATTGTTCCTCTGTCAATTCTTGTTCTCTTCTGGCCCTGGCAGGTTAAGGTTTACATAATCTTTCATTTTCACATGCTTCAGGGCTCTTCTCTCTCTTTTGGCAATACCTTCATTCTTTCAAAGCTTGGTCCTCTTCCTTTTTCTTTCCTGTTAAGTAGTAGTAGAGCATGGTTGCCCAATTCCTTGGCTGAATGGGCAGCGTTGAGGCTTTCGGCTCAGAGGGTCCCAGGTTCGATTTCCGGCCAGGTTGGGGATTTTAATCATACATACGTACATACATTATCATTATGGACTGTTATGCCTTTCAGCGTTCAGTCTGCAAGCCTCTGAGAATTTACTAAACGTCGCCACAATCCTCGATTTGCAACTAGTGTTGTGGCCTCATTTAGTTCTATAACTCTTATCTTTAAATCGTTAGAAACGGAGTCTAACCATCGTCGTCTTGGTCTCCCTCTACTTCTCTTGCCCTCCATAGCAGAGTCCATTATTCTCGTAGGTAACCTATCCTCCTCCATTCGCCTCACATGACCGCACCACTAGTTTATTATTATCGTTTTATGCATACAGCATCCATCGAGTTCATTCCTAAATTAGCTTTTATCTCCTTATTCCGAGTACCCTCCTGCCATTGTTCCCACCTGTTTGTACCAGCAATCGTTCTTGCCACTTTCATGTCTGTTACTTCTAACTTATGAATAAGATATCCTGAGTCCACCCAGCTCTCACTCCCGTAAAGCAAAGTTGGTCTGAAAACAGACCGATGTAAAGATAGTTTCATCTGGGAGCTGACTTCCTTCTTACAGAATACTGCTGATCGCAACTGCGAGCTCACTGCATTAGCTTTACTACACCTTGATTCAATCTCACTTATTATATTACCATCCTGGGAGAACACACAACCTAAATACTTGAAATTATTGACCTCTTCTAGCTTTGTATCATCAATGTGACATTCAGTTCTGTTGAATTTCTTACCTTCTGACATCAATTTAGTCTTCGAGAGGCTAATTTTCATACCATACTCATTGCACCTATTTTCAAGTTCCAAGATATTAGACTGCAGGCTTTCGACACAGTCTGCCATTAAGACCAAGTCGTCAGCATAGGTCAAACTGCTTACTACATTTCCACCTAACTGAATCCCTCCCTGCCATTTTATACCTTTCAGCAGATGATCCATGTAAACTACGAACAGCAAAGGTGAGAGATTACAGCCTTGTCTAACCCCTGTAAGTACCCTGAACCAAGAACTCGTTCTACCATCAATTCTCACTGAAGTCCAATTGTCAACATAAATGCCTTTGATTGATTTTAATAATCTACCTTTAATTCCATAGTCCCCCAGTATAGTGAACATCTTTTCCCTCGGTACCCTGTCATATGCTTTCTCTACATCTATGAAAGAAAAACGCAACTGTCTATTCCTCTTGTAGCATTTTTCAATTACCTGGCGCATACTGAAAATCTGATCCTGACAGCCTCTCTGTAGTCTGAAACCACACTGGTTTTCATCCAACTTCCTCTCAACGACTGATTGCACTCTCCCTTTCAAGATGCCAGTGAATACTTGCCTGGTATACTAATCAATGAGATACCTCGGTAGTTGTTGCAATCCTGCCTCTTCCCTTGCTTAAAGATAGGTGCAATTACTGCTTTTGTCCAATCTGAAGGTACCAATGTTCCATGCTAATCTTACTACTCCATGAAGCCATTTTATCCCTGCCTTCCCACTGTTCTTCACCATTTCAGGTCTAATTTCATCTATTCCTGCTGCTTTATGACAATGGAGTTTATTTGCCATCCTTTCCACTTCCTCGAGCATTATTTCACCAACATCATTTTCCTCCTCCCCATGAGCTTGGCTGTTTGCAACACCACCAGGATGATTTCCTTCTACATTGAGAAGATGTTCAAAATATTCCCTCCACCTCTCCAGTGATTCCCTGGGATCTGTTATGAGTTCAACTGAATTACTCAAAACACTGTTCATTTCCTTTTTCCCTCCCTTCCTAAGATTCTTTATTACTGTCCAGAAAAATTTCCCTGCTGTTTGACCTAGCCTTTCCAGGTTATTACCAAAATCTTCCCATGACTTCTTTTCGGATTCAACAACTAATTGTTTCGCTCTGTTTCTTTCATCTTCAAACAAATCCCTGTCTGCCTCGGCCCTTGTTTGGAGCCATTTCTGGTAAGCCTTCTTTTTACGTTTACAGGCTGCTCTCACTTCTTCATTCCACCAAGATGTTCGCCTTTTCGCATCTTTACACACAGTTGTTCCTAGGCATTCCCTTTCTGTTTCTACTACAGTATCCCTGTATGCCACCCATTCACTTTCTATATCCTGAACCTGCTTACTGTCTACTGTTCGAAACTTCTCAAAATCATATCCATGTACTTCTGTCTAATTTCATCGTCCTGGAGATTTTCTACCCTTATTCGTTTGCAGACAGATTTCACTTTCTCTACCCTAGGCCTAGAGATACTTAGTTCACTACAGATCAGATAGTGGTCTGTATCATCGAAAAATCCCCGAAAAACTCGTACATTCCTAACAGATTTCCTGAATTCGAAGTCGGTTAAGATATAGTCTATTATGGATCTGGTACCCCTAGCCTCCCATGTGTAGCGGTGAATAGCCTTATGCTTGAAGTATGTATTCGTAACTGCTAAACCCATACAAGCACAGAAGTCCAGCAAACTCTTCCCATTCCCATTAGCTTCCATATCTTCCCCACATTTATCAATCACCCTTTCGTATCCTTCAGTTCTATTCCCAACTCTCGCATTGAAATCCATTAGCACTATTCTATCCTTTCTGTTGACCCTGACCACGGTGTCACTCAATGCTTCATAAAACTTGTCAACTTCATCCTCGTCTGCACCCTCACATGGTGAATACACGGACACAATTCTTGTCCTAATTCCTCCAACTGACAAATCTACCCACATCATTCGCTCATTTACGTGCCTAACAGAAACTACTTTGCGTGCAGTGGTATTCCTGATAAAGAGCCCTACCCCAGACTCTGCCCTTCCCTTTCTAACACCCGTCAAGTACACTTTATAATATACTATATCTTCCTCGTTATCTCCCCTTACCCGAATATCACTTACTCCTAGCACATCGAGATGCATCCTCTTTGCTGACTCAGCCAATTCTACCTTCTTTCTTCCATAAGCCCCATTAATATTGATAGCTCCCCATCGAATTCCATTTCGTTCACCAAGTTGTTTCCAAGGAGTCCCTCGCCTGTCAAATGGGAGTGGGACTCCATTACTCCCATAGGTCCGAGGCTTGCTTAAAATGTTCTGAGCTCGGTAAATTCATGAAGCAGGATGCTACCCTACTTGCACATAGTCCAAGTGAGGATCTCTCCTCTAACGGGTTATGGACCACCGGTGAATTGTATAGTCCTAGCCGCCTGAGCACAAGGAGGGCCATGACTCAGCATATGTCCGGGATGCCCACTCCCATTCCATAGCAACTGGTATTCCGACTCTCAGGACCACTTACTAGGCCACTCAGCCGTTGCCCATGGTTCACGAACTAGGACGTGACTACAGTAACCCACAAACATGAACCATGGGATTTTAATCACATCTGATTAATTATTCTGGCTCGAGGACTAGGTGTTTGTGTTTGTCATAATACTCTTCTCTTCATATTCAGACACCACACCACACTACCTACCACCACTGGGTCACACAGTAGGGGATTCATCCTTCACGTAGGATTGGTGTCAGGAAGGGCATCCAGCCACAGAACAGGGCCAATTCCACATGTGTGATTCAGTCATCTCACCAATGGCCCTACGGGTATGGGAAAAGTGGTAGAACAACACAAAGAAGTTGGTTGCCCAATTGTACTTCCTCTTAAATCCATAATTGGCTGGGCTGAGTGGCTCAGACGGTTGAGACACTGGCCTTATGACCCCAACTTGGAGGTTTGATCCTGGCTTAGGCCGGTGGTATTGGAAAGTGCTCAGATACGTCAGCCTCGTGTTGGTAGATTTACTGGCACTTAAAAGAACTTCTGCAGGACAAAATTCCAGGATCTGTGTCTCCAAAAACCTTTAAAATGTAGTTAGAACGACTTAAAAAACAATAACATCATCAACAAATCAATAATCACCCCGATACCACATACAGACCCTATTGAGTGACACTTCCACTCTATTCATCACAGGAACTGACTGCGTAAGGAATGGTTTTAAAGCATCCACACATAGCAAAATTTCTTTGACTTGTAAACACGTTCTTTTATTGTGTTGATGAAAATGACCATCAGTCAATGCATTTAGACAAGAGCGAAATTAGTGCAGTGTTGGAAGAGTATGCAAGAGTTATGATACAGATAATGAGTTCTTCAGATGAAAGTGGGTTGGACGTGAAAGAAATGACTGTATTGAAGTAACAAATGTCTATAATAGCAATGCATGTGTTAGCATAACCAATCATTATTGCAGATCACCATCACTTCGCCTCTAAAACTGTACTTATGGTACAGTAACCTGAAAATTTTCATGTGTTATTTTAATCATTTTTTTAACTTTTAAGAACAATTTATTTTTCTTTACTTGACAAAACCTAACCTAACGGTTTCAGATACTGTTAAATGACCAGCACATAGCATGGAAATCCCAGATGGAAAGCATGGCAGTGAATGTGTTACCTAAACCTGACAATTGTAATTTTGTATTTTTCCCAGTCTCTCTCTCTCTCTCTCTCTTTTTTTATTTTACTTTATTGATATTTACATTCAACTTAGCACTTGTATTGAAATGAAATTGCTCAAGTTCCCAAACTGAAGGAGAAATATGGTGTTAGTAGGAACTTTGAGGTTGTAGAATTAATGATAGGCACTAGAGAAACCATTTCAATATTTTTAGGGGATAGTTTAAAATTATGTAATTTGATAATCCTACTCAGTTTAATGGAGGTGACTATACCATAATGTTGAGAAAACCTAAGAATTATACACTAGTCATGGAAGGAATATTAGAAAGAAAGCTTAGAGGGAACAAAGTCAAGAGGAACAATTTGGATTTAGACACAGAAGAACAACAGTGGAACCAATCCATATCATGAGAGAGATTATGGAGGAAAAAAAAGAAAAAAAAATCGGAATATGGGGAGGATCTGGTAATGATTTTCATTGACGTAGAAGAGGCTTACGACATTGTACACAGAGAATAGTTTGGAAAACCTTGATGCAGAAAAATGCGGGTGAAGTTATAATAGAAATTATTATAGCAATGTGTTAAAAAGATAATCACAAAGTGTTGGGAAGGTACCTTCTGATTGGACAAAAGCAGTAATTGCACCTATCCATAAGCAAGAGATCAGGAAGGATTGCACAACTATCAAGGTATTTCATTGATCATTGTAGAAGGTGTTCACTGGATTCAATGGTTGAGAGTATTTTAAATGAAAAGAAGTGTGGTTTCAGATCGCAGAGGGGCTGTCAGGATCAGATTTTTCAGTTTTCACCAGGTAATTGAAAAAAAAAAACTATGAGAAGAATAGATAATTATGTTTTATGTTTCTAGATCTAGGGAAGGCGTATAACAATGTGTGGGCAGAAACCTGGCCTATGACATGAGTCATATCCAGGCAGCTGAAATGAAATTTTTGATGAGCACAGTTCAGAAGACAAAAAGGGACAGTTAAAAATGAGTACAAAAGAAACACAATTAACCTTGAACCACACTCCCTCCCTTACCAAACACTAACCTAACGGATGTATCGGGAGATGTGAGGCGTAGATCGCGACTGGGAAAGACCAAATAACACAGTCTTGAACTGGAAAAGACACTCATTACCAGTGAAGAATGCTATGAGGCTAACACTACAACCAATAAAATTCAAGTAAAATTTAATGAGGGTTTATTGATATTGTAAAATAAAAACAAAAAGTAAAGAATAAAAACCATCAATTAAAGATATGAGGAAAAGGTACATACATGAGTAGACTTTGTTCAGTCGATGTCGTAGCATTATTGTGTGAGCATGGCATTATCAAACACCAGGTAAAATTAAACTTACGACGAGCTCACTCACTTAAATTGAGAATCATAATTCAATATGCCACTTAATATATATATGTAACACAGACCAAACAGGTCGTTCTTTCCACGAGTTCAGTACCATCTTTTACATACTCATCTCAACTCCATCATCTCATCAACAATCAACAATGACCGTCAAAGCTCCCATGCCTCACGGAGAAAAAAGAAACCCAGAGAAGGAAAGATAAAATATGTAAGATATCAGTATGGCACAAAGAGAAGGATCTCTGGACCAAAGAAACGATGTCAATAACCCCAAGGAGAAACTCAGGCAAGCGCATAGCCCAAATATAAAAGAGAATATGGCGGCCCCCGGGGTAAGCGAGCGCCCAGAATAGGTGCAACCAACATACATGCACACTTTCAAACCAAGCCGGTATCGGCAACCAATATGAGCACCAGCTCCAGTTAAAAAGGCGAACTCAAATTCATATAGAATGACTCCCAGGTCATAAACGAGGTCTCATTGATATCAGAAGTAGCGTGCACAGCAAAAACGAATCAGCTGAGGGATCAGAAAAATCCCGTGGTCATGCACAGAACCGTCAGGGTTCGCACTTCGTACGAAACGCGTGGAAGCTCGCATAGACACGAAGGGCAAACAGTCATTTGACGGCGAAACACATTAGAATACAGTGCACATAAAAAGGAGTAACATGAGACCCAATTATCAACATATCATAATCACACTATCCACAAGAGAACACGCATCCCATTCATACTGCGGAGTGCAAAGATACACATCAGCTATGAATAATAGTGCAGACATCGCACAAAAACCGTAAAACAAATAATAATATGAAAGAATTGCCATACGTGGAATATTAACCATCAAAGTAAGAAGAAGGATGATAGTATATGCTAAGTTTGAATCTATTAAAAACCCTCCTGTAGCTCAGAAAAGCCACTCCGATCTGCGTGGGGTCCATTTTATATTCCTCTCTAAACCACAACAAACATTTGAGTCAAAGAGATAAAATTACAGTCTCACTGGAAAGAATGATCGTCCGTGTTCACAACCGAGGGTGCTGCCCTCTCTAGTACAATCTTGGAAATAGTTAAGTCAATCAATGAGAAGTCGGAAGAGGCCATTAGCAATAACAGAACGGTAACTTTTATGAAACTTCCATTCAAACATGGCTCAACCTGGAGAAATTAAATGACAAGATGGAGAGGAACAAGTTGAGGTGGCTTGGACACACCAAATGGATGAACAGTGAAAGTATGACAGAAGAGAGTTCGGAACTGCAGCTGGAGGGAAGAGAGGTTGCGGATGGGTTTAATGAAGAACACCCGTAGAAGGCACAACATTGATTGGGCGATAACAGTGAATGGGAGTGGTGGAACGAGCAATAAAAGAAGAAAGCTCCAACATTGAACAAACTAGACAAGGGAAAATGACAGTGGGACTAATAATGTAGAAATAAAAGGGCTACATATTAGTAGTTTGAAATGTACAAAAATGATCTTTCCTTCTCTTTATCTTTCTTAGTTTTATTGTTGGTATCTATGCTTAATAGTTCACTCCCAGACTTATTGTAGGCAGTGGTTTACATTATGCTGAACGTGTAGAATTACGTTGTCCTGAATAGACTAAAGGAGTTAATATATTGATAACCTTCAAAATAAAATACCAAATTAGACAGTAATTATGGTGCCATAGAAAATAAATAGGGTTGCTGACTATTTAGTAGCCATAATTATGTACAACTTTCTTCTTTACAAGTCAAATTGCATTGAAGGTTGAGTCAAATGTTCCACCTTTACAATACCAAGATTCTTTATTAACTAATTATTTACATAAATTTTTAAATATATCGGGACATGTTTCGTCTAACTTGTAGACATCATCAGCCATAAAAACCTTTGAGAAAAAGCTACAATGACACGGACAAAGTAACACATTAAAATAATTTGGATGACCGAATATGTCATTTAAAATGGTGAAGAATTCAGAACTTTTCTGAGTACAGCACTTGAGAATACCGTTGACATTAAAATAAAAATTGTCCACATGGGATGATTTAGTAAAAACTTTGCGTTAAAATTCTTCCTTTTTTTGTGCTGTGTTAACATATAATATTCTGTTATGTCGTGAAGGCTTGATGATGAATTGCACAATGTTCGTTCCAGTAGGACAACAACAACAATCCAGCGAGCGGATGTTAAAGCCGTCTTATTGGTATGTTGACATTTCTTGTTGAGAAGTTAGGTGGAATATTTGAACGTGATAACGTAATGTGGAATGTACAGTAGAGGGCTCTAGAACAAAAATAATGGCTGTTGTTAGTATTGAAATAGGCAAGTTTTTGTGTCTTGAGATGTAAAGTAATGAAAGAATGAAAATAAGAAGTGCGGCACATCTGATTACTTACGTTCTCGCCTGTCCGACAGCGACTAGTTCACTGTGGATGACTGTGGCTAAGAGCGAGCTATGGAGGTCGTGTGTGAAGGGAGCCGGTAAGAGGGGAAATTAGGGGAAGGTTGGGATTAGTAGGCAGGGAGCTGTCACGTGGATGCTTGTTAGTGGGTTTGTTAAAGTAAGAACTATTGAGCAATGCCTCGAAATTTACGTTCGCTGTTTCTGAAATTTCATTCAAATTGTGAATGGGATTGCATTTATGATCTATATTAATATAGATATTTTCTAAAACATTGAGTAAAGTGCTTTTATTATGAAAATAAAGAATTTTTAAGTCCTGTTTTATGGAAGTGAAGGAATGATTGGACTCTGTCATGTGAGTACCTTCATGGCGGAGTACCTTCTGTGTTTAGCGGCATTGATATGTTCCTTATATCTGACTGAAAAGCCTCTTCCGGTTTGCCCAATGTAGCTCGCGGAACATTGGTTGCACTTTAACTTATATACGCCTGACCTATTATATTTGTTGTTAATTTTATATTGGTTGTAAAAGAGATTAGTATTATTGTTGACTGTTTTAAAAGCAATATTGATCTTATGCTTCTTGAGGGTATTGGTGATATCGTAAATCTTACTATTCGTATAAGTGAAGGTGGCGTATTTGTCCGTTTTTCTTTTTGTTTCTCTAAGCAAAGTTGAACTGGATTTGGTAGTAACTTTATTGATTATCCTGTCAATGAAATGCCTGCTAAATCCATTTTTACTCGCTATTAAGCGGATAAAGTCAAGGTCTTTTTTTACGATTAACATTAGATAAAGGGACGTGAAAAGCTCTGTGGATTAAAGTATAAAATGTTGCTCTTTTTTGAGATTCCGGATGCATTGAGTCTTGCCGAATAGTATTAATAGTTTGGGTGGGCTTCCTGAATATGGTATAAGAGAATTTGTTAGAGCTGTTGTTAATAGTAACATCTAAGAAGTTTAATGAATTATTGACTTCCGCTTCGGAAGTAAACTTGATCCATGGATCCGGAATCTCAAAAAAGAGCAACATTTTATAGTTTAATCCACAGAGCTTTTCACGTCCCTTTATCTAATGTTAATCGTAAAAAAGAACTTGACTTTATCCGCTTAATAGCGAGTAAAAATGGATTTAGCAGGCGTTTCATTGACAGGATAATCAATAAAGTTACTAACAAATCCAGTTCAACTTTGCTTAGAGAAACAAAAAGAAAAACAGACAAATACACCACCTTCACTTATACGAATAGTAAGATTTACGATATCACCAGTACCCTCAAGAAGCATAAGATCAATATTGCTTTTAAAACAGTCAACAATAATACTAATCTCTTTTACAACCAATATAAAATTAACAACAAATATAATAGGTCAGGCGTATATAAGTTAAAGTGCAACCAATGTTCCGCGAGCTACATTGGGCAAACCGGAAGAGGCTTTTCAGTCAGATATAAGGAACATATCAATGCCGCTAAACACAGAAGGTACTCCGCCATGAGCACTCACATGACAGAGTCCAATCATTCCTTCACTTCCATAAAACAGGACTTAAAAATTCTTTATTTTCATAATAAAAGCACTTTACTCAATGTTTTAGAAAATATCTATATTAATATAGATCATAAATGCAATCCCATTCACAATTTGAATGAAATTTCAGAAACAGCGAACGTAAATTTCGAGGCATTGCTCAATAGTTCTTACTTTAACAAACCCACTAACAAGCATCCACGTGACAGCTCCCTGCCTACTAATCCCAACCTTCCCCTAATTTCCCCTCTTACCGGCTCCCTTCACACACGACCTCCATAGCTCGCTCTTAGCCACAGTCATCCACAGTGAACTAGTCGCTGTCGGACAGGCGAGAACGTAAGTAATCAGATGTGCCGCACTTCTTATTTTCATTCTTTCATTAGTTTACATCTCAAGACACAAAAACTTGCCTATTTCAATACTAACAACAGCCATTATTTTTGTTCTAGAGCCCTCTACTGTACATTCCACATTATGTTATCACGTTCAAATATTCCACCTAACTTCTCAACAAGAAATGTCAACATACCAATAAGACGGCTTTAACATCCGCTCGCTGGATTGTTGTTGTTGTCCTACTGGAATGAACATTGTGTAATTCATCATCAAGCCTTCACGACATAACAGAATATTATATGTTAACACAGCACAAAAAAAGGAAGAATTTTAACGCAAAGTTTTTACTGAATCATCCCATGTGGACAATTTTAATTTTAATGTCAACGGTATTCTCAAGTGCTGTACTCAGAAAAGTTCTGAATTCTTCACCATTTTAAATGACATATTCGGTCATCCAAATTATTTTAATGTGTTACTTTGTCCGTGTCATTGTAGCTTTTTCTCAAAGGTTTTTATGGCTGATGATGTCTACAAGTTAGACGAAACATGTCCCGATATATTTAAAAATTTATGTAAATAATTAGTTAATAAAGAATCTTGGTATTGTAAAGGTGAAACATTTGACTCAACCTTCAACGTATACTTACGACAATACGGGCTTTATAATGAAGTTTATTTTATGTAATAAGTCAAATTGCGTCGCTGTGAAATGAGTAAAATTGATGTGTTAGTTGATTATAAACATAATCAGCCACTGATATAGAGACATGAATAATAGTTTAGAAACATGTATTATCACATTTTGATTGATACTTTCATCTTCTAGAATAATCAACATGGTATTCTTCAGGGTTTATGTAATGTCAAACAGGACAGAATTTCACAAAAACTTTGACACACATTCTCAGAAGTGAACTACGACTGACCCTAGCAGGTTTGATAATGCTCAAAGGGTTATTCTTGATTTAGTACCATGGTAGTTATACATTTTCCTGGATGCATTTCAGTTACTGAATGTAAAGTTGATAATAGTCTGGCTCTGTCACTGATTGTAGATTTCTTATAATTGGTTACATCTTAAATTGTTAGTCCGGGTCCAGATATTATGGTCATGTAGTACCATTTTGTAGTAGTTTATTTTGATTTATAAGTTATAAGGAGGATTTAGTTTACTGTCACATATGGTGGTAATGGGAAATATTTTGTTAAAAATGAAATGCCATGTGTATTGTATTGTTGGTATCCTAGTGTGTATTGTCTGCTTGTCTGACAGAATATATTAATGTGATCATTGTAGCTATGCTTGTTTACCAGCTGTTATGGCTACCTCAGAAATGTTTAGTTTGTATCATTCTGATATATTTTGTTACATTTGAAGCAACCTATAAAACACCTGTATCAAGGGAGCATATTTTGGTTATGTTATTGTCAAGGTATGGGACCAAGATAGGCTATAGACTCCTCATAGAACATAAGAAACTTGCTCAGAATATTTGCAGCAGCGAGAGGCTCTGTGTGCACGCGTGCGTGCAAACTCACCCGCAGCATCTAGACCAAAAAGGAGTGGTCGTGTTAGAAAATCAGTAGTATATGAGGAAACGTTAAATGTTTATTTTGGTCTTCCTATAAACCCATAGACCATTGCGTGATCTTGAAATTACATGTATCTAAAAACCTGCTCCTTGTTGGGTTAAATCTGCACATGAAATTTGCTTGAATTATATTCAGTCCTTTCCTCGTGACAGTGGAACAAACATAAATTCTAAAAACCAATTGTTAGTGGTCGTGCTGAATGAGACCTGAAGGGAATCTGTTATTTTCCCTTTTTGTGCCTGGCTCTTAAAATGTTACTTTACAAAGATACATAAAAATTGCTGAACTGTATGTAGTATGTTGCTAATGTTTTGCTTTCTTTTATATGAGTGTTGACTTCAAATACCAGAACTTAACAAAGGCATTACTGTTTAAGAAAGTTTTCCCTAACGTGTATCTTCAGTTTCTGGATTTAGTTTTAGTGGTCCAGACGATCCTTTACTTTTTTGACAGAAAAAAGAAATATCACACAGCTGACATCTGGATTCCAAAGTGCAGGTGTATATCACCAGGCAGTCACCAGGCAGAACTGTGTTTTTTATTATTTTTTATTTTAATTTTTTTTAACTGTAGTGGTCTTACCATGCACCATCCTTGTTTCAGAGTATTAATGACATTAGACCAGTTGTGATAGTTATTTGATAGCCATTGTTTCTTTACCTTGGATCGTATCAATATCACTTGTAAAGCTGTGTTTATCTGTCCTTGTCCCTTGAAATACAAAGTTTTCATTCTTTCACAAACTTGTTGAAAGTATTTGTTGCCCATATTAAAATATTGCATTGTTTGGAGTAGAATTCCACATATAGTAAAATGTTTTTTTGTTATTGGCTTTATGTCGCACCGACACAGATAGGTCTTATGGCGACGATGGGACAGGAAAGGGCTAGGACTGGGAAGCGGCCGTGACCTTACTTAAGGTACAGCCCCAGCATTTGCTTGGTGTGAAAATGGTAAACCACGGTAAAGCTTTTTCAGGGCTTCCGACAGTGGGGTTCGTACTCACTATCTCTTGAATATTGGATACTGGCTACACTTAAGCGACTGTAGCTCTCGACCTCTGTAAAATGAGTTACAGCTGTCGATACTCTTAAATAACTATATCATTTTTTTCTTCATGTGTTTCTGCAGTCTGTAATTGCATATTTGTATTGTTAGAAACTTATTGAATGTAATATAGCTTCCGATATATGAGAATAGATTACAGTAGTAAAGAAAGAGGAAGAAAGAATTTAAAAATTAACTACTCATACTGTAGTTGTAGAGGAAATGTGCCAAAAACAGAATACACTCCTAAACTAGAATACCTCCATATATCCGTGGCTCAGGCGGCAACACACCGGCCTCTTACCGCTGGGTCCCGTGGTTCAAATCCCGTTCACTCCATGTGAGATTTGTGGTGGACAGAGTGGAGGTGGGACAGTTTTTTCTCCAGGTACTCCAGTTTTCCCTGTCATTTTTCATTCCAGCAGCACTCTCCAAGATCATTTCATTTCATCTTTCAGTCATTAATTATTGCCCCAGAGGAGTGCGACAGGCTTCGGCAGCCGGCACAATTCCCATCCTCACCGCTAGATGGGGCTTCATTCATGCCATTCCTAACCCAGTCGGATGACTGGAAACAGGCTGTGGATTTTCATTATCATTGTTCATTCATGAAGGAAGTTAATATTCCTGATCTGAAGGATGTAAAAATATGGGAGGATCACAAGTAGCATGTGAAGTGCATTTGAATTAATGTTTTTTATGCTTGTGGTTTATTTTACAATGATTCTTATATTCTTTGTAATTCCGAGTTTTTGGCTGATGTTTCAAAATTTTTATCGCATATTTTGTGTTTACTATTGGTATTTTGTTTACATTTGTTTACATTATAGATCTTCAGAAATATAGTAGTTGAGATTGAATTTCTCCCATTTGAAGATGAAGGAATTGATGAAAATGAGAATGCAGTGTCTTCTCAAATAGGTAGTCCACAGTATATATATATCTCCAGTTTCCAAGATGTCTAAAAGGAAGACTCTTGGAAAGAATAACTATCTGATAAAGTGACTGTGTTTACTAAATAGAAAAACATGAAGAGGGTGCATCCATTACTGATATTTTGGCAGAGTATGGAATTGCAAAACTCTTTCTGACATTAGGAAGAGTAAGAGTGGACTGTTTAAATTTGTACTATAATGTAATGGCCAAAAGAAGAATAAGAAAGCTTAACAAACATTCCCTAGATGAAGCTGTGTGCAAAGGGTTCAAGTGGATTGGCAGTCAACAGAACTGAAATTTAAGATGCCATGTGGAAAGACCAGCAAGTGAGTTCAGGCTGGCTTTTCAGGATTTTGAAAATGCTTTAACCCTTTGCCGTTCCCTATTTAAAGGTTGATGCCCGGCCGTAATTACCATGTTTTCTGACAAGAGTCCTTTAAATCCCAATAGGCACAGCAGCATACATACCACCCTTTGAAAGAAAATAACTAGAAGTCAAATGAAAAAATATATAAATGTCATTCCTTTTGCATTTCATTCCTAAATGACAAGTGCATATCCTAAATTTGAATATCCTCATTTCGCTCCTGATGGTATTCCAAAAAGCACCCCGTCCTGCAGAGTGGTAGATCACACTGCTTACATTTGAATGTTGTTTATTTGCCTCTCCCAGAAGCTGTCCTATTTTTCATTTGTAAACACAAAGCACACACTTTGGCACGACCAGGTATCTTCACAAGAGAATGAAATAATTTAGGGGATAGACAGACGATGGGTGAACTTCTTTTCCTGCCCGTACATTTGCGAGACGTGAAGTTCCTGGTCAGCTGTTGCACCAAGTTGCGCCGGAAGTTCAGTTGTCTGTTTCCATGAGCTGTGAGAGCTGATTGGTTACTTACCATAAAGAATGAAACTGTTCACAACGTACACATTGATCACAAAATGAAAAATTAATTTCCTCAATTTTTTAGACGATTATCTATCCCGTAGTATTCCCTTTTCTGATCACTGATGTTCACGCCATCCATACGTTTTGTGTAACTTATGACAGCATGAGGACACGTAATTTGTATTTCTTCATTGCCTTTACCCGTGTCTCGTTTCACTGTACCATCATTCACAAAATCTGAATTTGAGAACCTTTTGACACAACTCCGCGATTAGACGACGTGGTGCGAACTTGAACAAGAATAATCTCTAACTAAAGATGATGTTCATAAAGTAGGTCTGCTTGGGAAATATACACATGAAATGCTGTCTACAAGGATCTGACAGCTTGCTGAGTCAAGGGATTACAGTATGGTTTCATAAGACCCTTCAATATTTCTCTCAACACACTTCTAATGAACATGAGTGTGACAAGCACTTTGGAGCGTTCAGCATGGCAGGTGGGTGATAATATTCAAGCACTCTGGAGTGTTAGGGACAGCAAAGGGTTAACATACTGTAGCGAATTTTTAAAAAATTCTCTTTAAAAAGTACCATAATAAACATGCTTTGAATGGAGAGTTTAAATACATTTTCTGCTGTTCTTGTGAGTTGTTTCAAATAATTGAGACTTTTGTTAATCTGGTAAACTTATCCCTTCAGTTAGATCAGATTTTTTTTTCAAGCTGCTTTACGTTGCACCGACACAGATAGATCTTTGCAAGTAATGAAAATCATTTTATTTTCCGTATTGAAAGAATCTCAATAATAATAATATAAAAGAATTTATTGGACTCCAATGTATTGAATAGGTTGGAGTCCAATAAATTCTTTTATATTATTATTATTACAGATAGATCTTACGGCGACGATGGGATAGGAAAGGGCTATGAGTGGGAAGGAAGCATCCGCGGCCATGATTAAGGTACAGCCCCAGCATTTGCCTGGTGTGAAAATGGAAAACAACGGAAAGCCATTTTCAGGGCTGCCAACAGTGAGGTTCAAACCCACTACCTCCTGAATACTGGATACTGGACGCACTTAAGCGACTGCAGCTATCGAGCTCGGTTTAGATCAGATTAACAAAGTTCTAATGTATTTTCAAAAAATACAAAACCAGTATTAATATTGCAGTATTTACATACTTCAGTAGAATGTCTTTGTTTGATCAACAGTTATGTATAATAGATCTGAGATTCACCAATATTGATGAAATAATAACTGTAATATTGTCTAGCACCATGAACACAAACTACTTTTTCTGATTATTTTGTCCACTTGAGAATCCTATTGACTGTTTTTAATAAGCATTGACAATTTGATGTTAGGCTGGTAATACAGAAGAATACTATTACTATTAACTTCCAGCATTCCTTTCAGTTTAACCTGTCTCTGCCTATTTTAACTTTCCATTGTGAAATTTTTAGTATGTAGAAGTATTAAGCTTAATAGAAAACAAATACCAGAGCTGTCAAACTGTACTTGGATGAGATAAAACTTGTATTACATTTTTATACTTTACTAATGTCTACCAACATAAACACAAACTACTTTTTTCTGATTATTTAATTCATTTGAGAATCCTGTTATTTATATTTCAAAATCTAAAAGCAGTTACTGTACAGCAATTGAAATTATGAAATCTAAGGGAAAATTTGAGGAGGTGGGAGGGAAGGACTACTGAATGTTGTGAATGTTAGTGTCCTTTGTTACTACGCATGCTCTGTGGAGTTGTGTTTGCTAGTGGCACACTGTGCCTAGCCATCACTGTATATTGTTGGTGTATTTTCCGCAGAAAGACGGTGCAGAGGGTGGGAAGAGCTCATGTGCAAACTGTGGGGTGGCCTGTACCCACACACACATCACCCCCAAGGGCAGCATGTGTACTACTTGTTATCAACACTGGAGGTACAAATTGGACTTTTAAAGTGAAACTGTGTTCAGGGTGTCCAATGAGACATGAAAGTAATGCACATTTTCTTATCATGTTGAAGATCTATTGTAAGTACTTTATATTATCTTTAGTATTGTAGTGTGTACAAAATTGCATTGAATTTTCCTTAGTTCTCATGAGGGAAGCTTCAGCGAGGTCACATCACAGCTTACCTGAAATTTTGCTAATATAATCTATGTACTATAAAATGGTCATCTACTAAAAATCAGTAGCGAGTTTTAGCTGTAAGTTTTCAAAATCAACGTTAGAATGTGTGGAAAAGAGAAGAATAGGAAGTATATGGTTGTATCAATCCACTTGGGCAGCCCTGGTAAGGGCCAGATGGTGTGCAGTAGAATGTGCACTCACAACAGACGAGCTGCTTGAGTTACCCTATTTGTCAACTGTTTGTCCTCTCCTCCCTGAAGAAACAGAGAGGGAACTGCAGCTGACTGTTTATACCCCCTCTGCCACACTGTCTCCAGTCACCAAGCTGTCCATTGCTGCTGGCAAGATGCAATGTCATATAATATTTCCAGCCTCGGTTTCCAGACCTGCCCAGTAAAACTTGCAGCTGATTTTTTCTGGAGGATGTTCGTATACTATATATAGATTCTGTCAGTGAAATTTCTGGTGATTTGTGATGTAATGCCACTGAAGCTTCCCTCATTGATGGAAAATATTTGGACATGAGTGCAGTTATAGACTTTTAAGGTATCATTCACTGAAAATAGATATACCATTGTGCCTTACTTCAACTGTAAGAGACATCCTGAACCACAAGTTCTGTAGGTAGGCATCAGATGTAATTTAGCCAGTCAGGAGCCTCCAGATTATTCCATTTTTTCAGGTGAAGATTTTCAGCCAAGTCAGTTCTCACACTCTGGTACATATAGATAAAGCTTATAAATCATCTTCTTGTGACTTCTTCCAAAGCTCTGATGTACTTTGCTCCTTGCAAGTGTAGATAAACATTTTCTGGCTGGCTTCTGTAGCATGTGATTCTACCTAGGGATCTTATGTGATGTAGAGAACTAAAAATAAGAGACTTTAATGATGACATTCCACTTTAGATCCCCAATTACTGTTATTGAAGAATTGTTTCAGAATCTTTATCTCATTTAACTTCATATTAAACTAATTCATTTTTGTGGCAGTTTTAATATTCTTAAAATATCTTCATTTTTATCTGATTTTAAAAAAAATTGTGATTAAATGCTTCAATTTCCTACATCTTATTCCTATTTTTATTGCATAACAAAAATATTCGTGAATAGTTAAATTCATTTGATTAGAATATTTATGTTGGGGATTATGTCTTCTCAAGTCTCTCGTTTTTAGAGCCAAGTAGAAATCTGCTTCATGTACCTTAAAAAAGAATATAAAGTTATTCTATGAAAATACTCTTTGAATCCTAAATTTGTGTCATTTTAAACTGTTTTAGAACACAAAAATAGTAAATTCTTACTAACCTAGCTCACGCATAACCCTTCTTGATCTCTAAGCTCAGCAACTTTGTCTGCCTTCAGTCGTTTCTTTTCTGTGTTCCACAAAAATATCTTTCTATCCTTCAACACTAGATAGATTTTAGATGTGAAAAATTCATGTGCGTGACATTTGGCAACGTCCTTTGTTCTGAAGAATACAAATGTAATGCAGCCCAGAAAACCATGCCACATGTCTCTTCGAGAAAATATTCAGTATAGTAAAAAATAAGGCATTGCAAATTAGATCCACTGATTATTTTAAATTCTAGTCACTGGGTTCCTTTTTAAATTTTAATCTGTTAGTTCAATACATTAATTGTGGTGCCAGCCACATAAAATAATGTACTCGCCCAAAATGAATTCATGCTGGATATTGCCAGTGCTAAATTCCTTTAATGACAAGGAGGGTTTTTTGTTGAAAGTTAATAATAATTGCATATAATTATGTTTTCCCCAATTATGGGAAATTTAAAACAATCTAAATCTACTGTTTTAATGCAGTTTAGCATCAGTTTTCTTGAAAAAAAATATTTACTGTTTATCTATAACCATGTGATTGGTAGCTTTGGTTTTTAGGCCTAGTTACTACAAGTGTTTTGAAATTGTTTTTAGTGTTCAGTTTAATTATAATTATAATAGAAATTATAAATTCTGTAAAAACTAGCTACAGTACAAATAATTATAGATACCTGCTTCAAGTCGGGCAGAATATCTTTAGTTCCCTAAATGCAAATAAATTTAACAAAATCCAACATGTAAGTTTGTTGCTCTGCTTGATAAATTTTAGTTACTATTTAGATTTCTCCATCTTATTTAAAAAAGTACATTACTCTTTTATATAAAAATGCATTCCTCAGTTAAAATAGAACCTATTACCTTACATTAATTTGAAATCACAAGATTTACTTGTGTAGATTTTTTCCCCCCTTTTCTTGAACGTTGTTTGCCATTTTCTGGAAATGAGTCAGAATTTATTTTAAGGTTTAATATACCACACTCTAAAACGTGTAATTTATCAGTTATAAAGGAAATTTTTTAAAAATGTTCAGAATTGAATCATTCCCTGTTGGAAGAAACAAAATATGGAGAAATTATTTTGGAGACATGTGACATGATTTCCTGGACTCATCCCAAATAATTAACAGGATAATCCATACAGTGAGATAATTTAAGTAAAGCCTGTCCAGTTTTTACTGTTTTACTTTAATCCTGGTGTGTGTAATGAACTTAATTGTTAAAGATTTGTATTGACAAATGAGAAGAGTCCACCTTTCAGTACTACCATTTTATGCTCTCTCTCTCTCTCTCTCTCTCTCTCTCTCTCTCTCTCTCAGAGAAAATACACTTTTTGTATTCTAAAGACATGTTTCATCCCTTTATAAGAGACATCTTCAGCTTAACCCTAGTACTGCTGCAGGATTTTTACCTCAAATGCTGAGCGTACAGTTACTGGATTACAGACACATTTTGAAATATTTTTTGCAGCCACAAATAAATCATAATGTACATGTATTGTATATCATTTTTAAAGCATAGAAATAACAATTTAAAGTAATGAAAGAAATAAAAAGATTAAACTGATAACAATCGGTCACATTGTGAAAAAATATTTAAACAACTGTAAACAGTTACAAAAGAATAAAACTTTCTAGCCAGAAAGTGACTGAAATGATTTAGAGCTGTGACTGAAAAAATTATGTAATTTATACATTATAAACTTATACCGGAGATCCAGAATTTTTATTTTAGAACATTAGTCCCTTCTTGAAAATTGAAGCAAAAGTTCTTTTCCTCATCATTTTTCGAAAATACCAGCTTGGTGGGGCTGCATTACGGGAGGCATATTTCTGGGTCCTGGGTGGCAGACGGTAAACGAGACTTTCTGCAGATTATGGGGCACCCTGTGATAATGTACCTACTTCACTCACACTTTCAGTTCTACTTTCGTCATCTAGCGAACTCTCCACATTATCCTCGGCACAATAATCATCGGAATCTGTGTTCTCACAAATGAGTCATTCCATTTCATTATCATCAACATAAACGGACTCCATTTTTGCTTCCATGACAATACCTTGAAGTGTATAGATAAAAATGTCTGCCTTTCAAATAAATGCTGGTAGTTAGTTACAGATATTTTCAAAAGATAAACATTCCATCTAGCCACTTAGTATACTACTCCTGCAATCTTTTGAGTATCTTACAAACCACGACTATTTTCCCAACCGTGTCGGACAGATGGCAGCAATATTGAGAAACAATCTCACTGTCTGCCAGAAAGACATTCCGCAGTTATTGGGTTAAAGAAGATATAAAATACACGAAATACATATAAAATTGGCGGTAGACACTCTAAAAATAAAATAAATATGTTATAAAAGTTTTTTAAAACTTTTTTATTTCTCTTCCTTTTATTAAGTTGAGAGTTTAAGGTCTTTGTGATTTCTAATTGTAGAATTAACATTAAATTACAGTGGAGTGAAGAATGAGAAGAATATAAAAGATTTTGGTATTTTAAACTGAACAGTTAAGTTTTTGAATACAGATAGCAGGTTCAAACCCGGCAGAGGTAGTCAGATTTTTGAAGACGGAAAAAAAGTCCATTTGACACACCATGTCGTACGATGTCGGCATGTAAAAGATCTCTGGTGACACATTTGGTGTTTACCCGACAAAATTCATTAAAATCTCAGCCACAGACGCCCAAGAGGGATCCGGTTTACTCTGTCTGCCATCAAGTGGGCCTAGAGTAAAACGGAACATCGAAATTGACTAGCAGACAGCCAGATGGCGTCAAATTGAAATGTCTGCACACGGTAGCTGAGGCCATACGTTTTTTTTGCTAGGGGCTTTACGTCGCACCGACACAGATAGGTCTTATGGCGACGATGGGATAGGAAAGGCCTAGGAGTTGGAAGGAAGCGGCCGTGGCCTTAATTAAGGTACAGCCCCAGCATTTGCCGGGTGTGAAAATGGGAAACCACGGAAAACCATTTTCAGGGCTGCCGATAGTGGGATTCAAACCTACTATCTCCCGGATGCAAGCTCATAGCCACGCGCCTCTACGTGCATGGCCAACTCGCCCGGTACGATTATTACTATTATTATTATTATTATTGTTATTATTATTATTATTATTATTATTATTATTTCTTTGAAAAACTTGATAATTTGTGCCGCCTTAATATCCCTAGGTATACCGTGGTACTGGCACAATTTGTCGTACAGTGAACAGTTTGAAATGATGTGCTTCACAGTCTACACACTATTCCATGTTGTACAGATGGGAAGCAGTTTCTTCTCGAGGAGGTAGCTGTGACTTGATCTTGCCTGTGAAGATTGTGTTGTACTGTAGATTCCGTTGTTACTTCATGGAGTTTGCTGTTTGAAGCCATTTCATCTTCCACTGTTGGTATAATTTTGTTTTGGCATAGGCAATAATATCAGTGTGAGGGGTAACTATTGTTAGATCGCCTAGTGGGAGGTATGTAGCGTCTTTAGCTGTCTGATCAGCAGATTCATTGCCTTGAATACCTCTGTGTGAGTGTACCTATGCAAATATGACTTGTTTGCCTTCTTTCATGATGTTGTTAAACAGCAGTTGTATATCTTGGACAAGGATGTGTTTCGAGATGATGGACTTTCTATTGCATTTAATGCACTTTTTGAATCAGAAAAAATCATGGAATTATTGTAGGTGTTGGTTTTCAAAATATGTAGCATAGTCTGCTTTGTTGCATACAGCTCATTAGAGAAGACTGTATAGTAGTCAGGCAATCGGTACAGCATGGTACGTTCAGGATATATAATCCCACATCCCTTTCTTTCCTCACATTTTGATCCATTAGTATAGATTGCAGTGTGCCTTGGGTATTTATTAGAAATTTTCAAGACATAATTGATGGTAGTGAGATCTGTCAATTATGTCTTTGACACTGTAATTTATTTCAAAGTTAATTGTTGGAAGGGTAATAGTCCATGGTGGGACATTAGGAGAGTGGTCTGAGAGGAGTATTGGAAAGATACTTAAATTTAATTCTTCAAGGAAATTAGCTATTCTGACATTGAAAGGCTGTGGTTTTGATCTTGGTTTAATGTGTGTACCTTGGTGCTTGTTAGAAAAGCATACAACATAATTCTTGATTCACTCATAGTTGCTACCTTGAGCGTGTAAGTAAAACTTAGTTGTCTATGTCTAATTGCGAGTGGTGGTTCATTTGCATCTTTTTGAATGCTGGCTACTGGACTGGTGCGGAAGGCTCCTAAGAGCAATTTGAAGAGCTGTGGACTGGATCGAATCAAGGATTTTGATTGAAGACATTCTTGCAGAATTGTGTACAATGCTGCCATAGTCTAATATAACCCTAATAATGGCTTCGTACATGTTCATTCTTCTTCTCTTCTTAAGACGCCGTCTCCGAGCGGAGGTTGGCGATCCACGTAACTAGCTCTGATCTTGACAGCGCAGAATGGAATGCCATTTCTGAAGTACAGCAGTGCCATCTTCGAAGGTCTTTCAGCCATGAATTTCTTCTTCTCCCAACAGATCTCTTCCCCTGTATCTTCCCTTCAATAATAAGCTGTAATAACTGATACCTCTCACCTCTCATGATATGTCGTAGATATTGTGTTTTCCTCTGTTTTATGGTGAGCAGTAATTCTTTTTGCTTTTTCATCCGACGAAGGACCTCGGCATTTGAGATTTTCATTACCCAGGATATCCGCAAGAGACGGCGATACAGGAACATTTCGAAGGCATCAATACGTTTTTCTGTGATTGGATCCAGAGTCCAGCTTTCACATCCATATAGGAGAACAGAAAATATATAGCAGCGGATCATACGAATTCGTAGTTGGAGACTGAGATCTGACCTCACAAAGAATTTCTTCATGGTTATGAATTGTTTCCTGGCCTGTTCAATTCTAGATATTATCTTCCGTTTGGAGTTACATTGGTCATCCAAGATGGTACCCAGATATTTGAGAGAAGACACTTGCTCAACTATTTTATCTTTTATTGTGAGATTTGTCCGAATTGTCTTCTTAGAGAACACCATCAGTTTCGTCTTTGAGGGGTTAACATATAATCCAAACCCTTTACTGTGCTGAACTAAGGAGTTTATCATGCACTGAAGGGCAGGCATGTCATCAGCTATGACAACAGTATCATCTGCATATCTGATGTTGATGATTTTCCCGTTAATTTTGATCCCACCATAGTCTTCCAATGTTTCTTTAAAGATTGCCTCTGAGTAAATGTTAAACAACAGAGGTGACAGTACACAACCCTGGCAGACGCCCTTCCTGATCGAAGCAGTTTCTGAAGTTCCTTGATCAGTTTTGACATTTGCAAACTGATTCCAGTACAGGTTACTGATTATACGTAAGTCACCGGAGTCAATACCTGTTGATCTCAGAATCTCTATCAGCTTATTGTGCCTGACACAATCAAAAGCTTTTTTATAGTCTATAAAACAGGTATAGACATCAACATTCATATCTCTGCACCTCTGCAACAACACATTTAACGAGAAGAGTGCCTCACGTGTACCAACGCCATTTCGGAAACCGAACTGATTCTGATCCATGTGGGATTCACATTTTTTGTATATTCTAGTGTGAATGATTCGCAAGGATATTTTGAGCACGTGAGACATCAAACTTATCATACGATAATCATCGCACTGAGACGAGTTAGGCTTCTTCGGTAGTGGTATGAAGGTTGATTTCAGCCAGTCTGATGGTATTTCTCCTGATACATATATTTGAACCCCCTGTGGGTGGGGGCGGTAGAATAACACACACGGTATCCCCTGCCTGTTGTAAGAGGCGACTAAAAGGGGCCCCAGGATCTCTGAATTTTGGAGCGTGGGTTGGCGACCACGGGGCCCTCGGCTGAGTCCTGACATTGCTTCCACTTACTTGTGCCAGGCTCCTCACTTTCATCTATCCTATCCGACCTCCCTTGGTCAACTCTTGTTTTTTCCGACCCCGACGCTATTAGGTTTGCGAGGGCTAAGGAGTCTTTCATTTTCACGCCCTTCGTGACCCTTGTCTTTCTTTGGCCGATACCTTCATTTTTCAATGTGTCGGACGCCTTCCATATTTTCCCTCTGATTAGTGTTACATAGAGGATGGTTGCCTAGTTGTACTTCCTCTTAAAACAATAATCACCACCACCACCACATATATTTGATTGAATAATGATGTTAAGATATTGAGGCCGGTAGATTCCTGTTCTGTTATTACTTTGAGAACTTCAGCGTACACACCGTCAGGTCCAGTTGCTTTACCATTCTTTTGAAGTTTTACGGCATGTACAACTTCACTTTTTGTTATTTCAGGGCTATTTTCATTTATTTTCTCGTCAGGTGAAGGAGGATCATTTCTGTCATCTTTGAAGAGATTTTTCTATATATTCCTTCCATCGTTTGAGTTTCCCTTCCACGCCCAAGATGATTTCATTATTGGTATCTCTCAAAATTTGACTATATCGTCTCAGTTTCAAACATGTTCATTAACACTTGGTAGTCTGCCCCCCCAGTTCTATGCTGCCAGGATCTTCAGTATGTTCTGCCTTCGCAAGCAGTCATCTTTAAGGTTTTTCAGGTGAGGTAACCAACTTAACGTAGAGTCGAATAAAACTCCTAAGATTTTCATAGTTGTTACTGTTTCAATTTTATGGTTGTCCATGTACAGCTAAGGGTCTTGTACAGTATGTTTACATTTGGAGAAGAGTATGCATTTGGTTTGAGTCTTGGAAAACTTGAACCCTGTAACTTTAGCCCATTTCTGGATATTATCAATTGATTCTTGAAGTAACTGTTGAATAGTCAATTTATTTCTTCCTGCACTTAATATAGTCAAATCATCGGCAAAAAGGCAAGCCTTTACTGGTAGGTGAATGTTGCAGACAATGCCATTTAATGCGATGAGGAATAATGTGACACTGTTGACTGATCCTTGGGGAACTCCATTATCAATGGTTACTTTACGTAAAAGAATTCCATTTGTCCTGACTTGAATTCGGCGATCTTTAAGGAAATTATAAATGAATGTTTCCTGAAATATTATGTTTCAAAATGTTTCAATTAGATAGTCTTTCCACACCATGTCATATGCCTTCTCAATGTCTAAACTAACAGCTATGAGGTGCTGGTTATTCAGGAAATATTCTCGGATTTCTGATTCTAAACAAATCAGAGTATCTGTTGTTGAATGTGCTTTACGAAAACCATTGTATGCATCACTAAAAAAGTGTGTATGTTCCAAATACCAGTGTAATCTCTTGTTAAAAATTTTCTCCATTAGCTTACACATTGTACAGGGTGCGGCAGAAATACTTGATGAATTTCAGACGTAAATAACTCAGCAACGCAACAAGCCATTCACAATTTTGTTGCGCAGTTTAAAAGAGCAGGTTTTGACATTTATATCACGTACAGTAGATTGGAGCGAACTAAAGGTCGTATTGGCCACAGCTTTCAAACAGGTGTTATTGTCATGGTGCACACGGCATTGGCCTTGGAGGACACATGCATCGTTTCGTCCGGGCTAGTCAGTCAGTCAGTCAGTCAGCCAGCCAGTCGCTAGCATGGCATTGAGTGGTGAAGACCGAGGTTTCGTGATTGAGACTTATTTAAAAAATGCCGACTATGTTACCACAACACAGTGTTTGTTTCGCAGACACTTTGGCTTAGGTCAACACGAGAACACTCCGAGCAGGAACACCATTCTGTTATGGGTGAACAGTTTGAGATAAATTGGTTCAAGTATGAAAACGAATTACATAAAATCAGTTTCATGGTCCGTATCGCACTTCAATAGATTCACAATTAAGTATTTATTATTTTCCACCTAGTCGATACAATGATTGCTTAAGGCAATTTAAAGGTTAAAAGTGGTACATGTTTCGTATTTTATCAACATCTTCAGCCACATAACACTGTTTAGATGAAAAATATATAAAATTGACAAAGTAATGCTTAAGAGGAAGTGTCCTTAAAATTAACATAAGATTGACAACATTTCCTCTTAAGCATTACTTTGTTAATTTTATATATTTTTCATCTAAACAGTGTTATGTGGCTGAAGATGTTGATAAAATACAAAACATGTACCACTTTTAACCATTAAATTGCCTTAAGCAATCATTGTATCGACTAGGTGGAAAATAATAAATACTTAATTGTGAATCTATGAAAACGAAGTCGCCTGGTAGGCCTCATAGCATCTGAATACCAGAGACCGTCCGTGCAGTGAGACACACCGTTACGCAATCTCCTCAATGTTCTTTGCGTAGGCATTCACATGCTACGAGACTCTCGGATCGCACCGTAAGGAGGATTTTACACGCAGACATAAAGTTCCATCCGTACAAAATGATGGGTGTTCAGAAACTCGGTGAACGTGATTGGGCCAACCGCAGAGCGTCTTGTGAGACTATCCTGGAAGCTGTAGTAGCTGACACCAGTGTCCTGGCAAGTGATAAAGCACACTTTCATTTGTCAGGCTGCGTTAATAAACAAAATTTTCGGTACTGGTCCGCAACCAATCCTCAACAGCTCCATGAGCGATCCCTCCACAGCGAGCGTGTTACTGTTTGGTTCGCTGTCGCTGATTTCGGAATTGTAGGACCCTACTTTTTTGAAGGGGATAGAATTGTAACAGTAACATCGGATCGTTACATACAGCTATTACACAACGTCCTGCAGCAGGCACTCACCGACTTAGGGAATCCTGCTGTGTGGTTCCAACAAGATGGTACCACTGCACACACAGCCAGGGCGTCGATGGGTCTCCTCAGAGAAATGTTTCCAGGACGTCTCATCTCCTTACGGGATGATATTCCATGGCCAGCCCGTTCCCCTGACCTCGCCCCGTGCGATTTTCTTACTCTGGGGATATTTGAAAGATTGTGTCTTCCAACGTAAATCGTGAACACTACATGACCTGAAAGCTGCCATCTGTGAAGAAATCGAAGTAATACCACAAGACATGCTCAAGAGAGTCATGCGAGCTTCAGGGAGAGCCTTCAGAGGTGCATCGAACAGGACGGTCGGCATTTGGATGACATTATTTTCAAAACTTTGTGTGTATGTGTATGTGACCCAAGTGGCAAACACTACTCTTTCCAACTGTGCAATAAATCTTTAAATGGCTTGTTGCGTCGCAGAGTTATTTACATTTGAAATTTGTCAGGTATTTCTGCCGTACCCTTTATTTGTCAAGGCGATGGGACAATAATTATCAGGGACCAAAATGTCCTTTCCTTGTTTGAGTATAGGTACTACAATAGCACAACACCATTGATCTGGAAATAGTTTGGAACTCCATATATAAAAAATCAGATAAAAAATTAGATGTATGGCTTTTCAAGCATTTCGTCTTAGGTCTGACACTAGACTCGTCAGAGTGGGATGTGTCAGACCCTACCCACTTATGCTGGGGTGTATGCAGGTGAACTTATCAGAAGCCTCTTATGTGGCACAGTCTGATAACTGCATACGGGAGATAAAACTCCACAATGGAATCAATGCCCGCCTAGCAATTCCAAATGGTAATTCTAAATTCCCATGAAGGGAATTAGATATTTTTCCACCAATAGAGCATATCAAAAATCAGATCAAAAATTAGATGTATGGCTTTTCAGGCGTTTGCTCTATTAACCAGCATTTCGTCTTAGGTCTGACACTAGACTCTAGTCTATGCTATGAAGTCTTGAACAATATCATTGATGTGTTTAGAAAGAAATTTGTTTGTTGGAATTATATCATTTAAATAGTTATGTACAGTCTTTCTAAATGATTCCCAATTTGCCTTATTTAAGTTCTATTTATAATATTGGGGATTTGATGTGTTGTCTGGAGAACTTTGATCATCGTTAGTTATGATGGGAAAGTGATCCCTTCCTTGTAAAGTTGAATAAATGGACCAGTTAAACCGTGCAGCTATGTCTGGCGTGCATATAGTTAAATCTGTGGTACTGTATGTTCCGTGTGCTATATCAAAACGGGTTGGAGCAGTTGAGTTCAATAATACTACAGTAAATTCATCTAGTATCTTCTCTATTTCTTTCCCCCATTGCATCAGTATTGTGACTGTCCCATAAACTGCTGTGGCTATTAAAATCACCCATCATAATGAAGGGTTTGGGAAGTTGGTGTATTAGGTTTCTTAAATCATCAGTGTGAGATGATGTAGCTTGAGGTAGGTATAATAAAACTGTGACAGCTTCTAAATCAGTAGTTAAAGGAACCTCTTGATGGTGTAAATTATTTTTAACATAGGTAGCTATTTGGATTAATTCTGTTTTTATAATGTATGTCGAACTGTCTTAAATGGGAAACAAAGTTGTCTTGAAAGTTAGTTTCTTGTAGACAGACAACTGAAGGCTGATGTTTATTTAGTAGAAGTTGTGAATACTCTCGCTGCGATCGAAAACTGTTGAGGTGATATGTATGTTGATTCCCATAGGGAATCTGAAACATTTGTCCCGAATGAGTAAATTTATAATACCAATATAAATGGTCCGTTATTGGACATTATAAATTTTCCAGCTAACTCATTCCTGGTTACCAGCGTTTCGCCCTCGTGTGCTAGGGTGGGCTCATCAGTTGGTACCTAGCACACCTACCAATACGCTGGTTAGTGCATACCGTGGAGGGCTCTGCGTAGGCTACTTGCAGCCACCGGCAGTGCCAATGCACTAAGAGACTTTGTCTCATTACCAAAAATTGATGCCTGCTTGGCCATCAGATGATATATATGTTGATTCCCATAGGGAATCTGAAACATTTGTCCCGAATGAGTAAATTTATAATACCTATATAAATGGTCCGTTATTGGACATTATAAATTTTCCAGCTAACTCATTCCTGGTTGCCAGCGTTTCGCCCTCGTGTGCTAGGGTGGGCTCATCAGTTGGTACCTAGCACACCTACCAATACACTACCTACCAATATATCATCTGATGGCCAAGCAGGCATCAATTTTTGGTAATGAGACAAAGTCTCTTAGTGCATTGGCACTGCCAGTGGCTGCAAGTAGCCTACGCAGAGGCCTCCACGGTATGCACTAGCCAGCGTATTGGTAGGTGTGCTAGGTACCAACTGATGAGCCCACCCTAGCACACGCGGGCGAAACGCTGGCAGCCAGGAATGAGTTAGCTGAAAAATTTATAATGTCCAGTAACGGACCATTTATATTGGTATTATAACTGTTGAGGTTCCGTTGAAGTAATGTTATAGTCATAAGAATGACAAACAGGTGTAGAGGGAATGTCATCATCATTATGTGGGGGAAGTTGAGTCATCACTGGAGTAATCTGGAACTAAACTGTTAATTGCTTCCATCTCTGGTTTCACAGTTAGCCTTAAGCAGTTTCTTGACTATTCGAGTACTCTTGTTCTTTATGGATTTTTCAGTGTAGTATGGATATAGTTTTTGAAGGGCTTGGGCAAAATCCTCTAGATCTTGGGTGTAATTGGAAGTTATTGTTGTTATGTCATTAACTCCAATACTGTTTTCAAAAAAGGATTGGAGTTGTAAGTAACTGAGGAAAAAGGACTGAGGGTTGGCTTCTAGAACTTCCTTAATTGGCTGAAGCATATCACTAATAGTTGTGCTTTCTTTTTCTGTCTTTGGTTTGTTATAAGTTTGTTTTGTCTTGTGTTTCCCTGCCTGTTCACTTGTTGTAGGTTCAGTTGGGCAGCAAGAATAACACATGAGGAGTTTTGAGGAAATTCCAAAGGCGAGGTTAGAATCGTTTTGACTGAGGAAATTCCGATAGATTTATCTTATCATGAGAATTACTGTTTTTATTTAATGAGGAATCTTCATTTATTATTTCATCATTAGTAGGGTAGTTTCTAGCTAAGTGCCCCTCAGTTTTACAAAGGAAGCAGGTGGATGTGTCAGAAGATAAATAAATCCAGTAATTGGTAACCTCATATTCCATGGGAGTGAGTCTGGAAGTTTGTTCAAGTCTTCACTTTGAACATAAATCTGTCTCTGAAAACTGAGAATGTCAAAAAATCCAGGGATTGTTAGACCTGCTGTAATAGGGGATATCTTTGACATTGGTTTAAGGCCGAGTTTGAGAAATTCTTCTTCAATAACAATATTACATATCACAGGGCAAACAGATAGAATAACTGCTTTTAGTTAGGAGAGGTCTTATTTCCAAGGAAACCCTATTTATGTAAATCTTGGGGTGTTTTAAAATTAATTCTTCAACACACTTCTGACTTGCAAAAAAGATGCATATTCTTCCATTAGATATCCGTGAGACAAATCGGACGTTACTAGGGCTAGTCAGTTTTCCAATTGCTAGTATATAATCTCAGATACTAATTTCATCACAAGATTGAATATCAATAGCTTGATCTTTCTTAGGATAGGATTGCATTGCTGCAGAGTAACTTAACCTTGGGTTGTTTGGAGATTAAGTGTTTTAGGAACAGTAACAGAGGTCATGAAGTTACCTGGTTCACCGGTATGGGTGGCAATTGTGCTCTCTTTATCCTTTTGATTTATGAGGTTACTTGAGACTTGTTGATTTTCATTATTTAGATTCAGTGAGTTAGAAAAATTTTGCCGACCTCCATCAACAGAGGCGGCCATTATTGGTTACCTAACAGGATGAGGTTAGTTATGAAAATGATCCTTTAATGAACACTAATCTCCACAATGCAGATTTAAAATCACACTCGCTTACTACAAAAGTACTTAGCAGCTTCACTCTGGTGCTTCAGACGGTAAAATATAGCGTAGAATTACAGATTATTCAATAGTTCTAAGCGACAATATTACACGCGAACATCATGTAAGTCACTGCCATCTTGATTGTGATTTAAAACGTTGTGTATGGGTAACACTTTGATATTCTTTCTTAATTATACAGTTCTTTTTATGTTGTGTCCTTACAATGGTAACGTTTAGTCATATAGAGTGATATTATATTTACATTGTTAATTGGGTATTTTGAGCTAAAAATTATTTCTTCCGAGCAGTAGCACAATAATATAGGAGTATTAAAAGATGGACTCTTCTCAATTTGATTTGAACCTGGTGTGGTCGCATGACATCTGAGAGATTCCACACTAGTTTATTTCTGTCATTGCAAGGAAATTACCAGGGCCACAGACTGGAAATGCTGTCCATCTTTCAAAAAACTATTCACAATCTACATGATAATGCATCAGTGTTCCATCGTTAGTCTAATTTGTATAGTGGTGAGTCATTGTTACACAAGTGTCAATGTTGTCTGATAGATGTTGCACATACTTCACTGCTACAAACTAAGTTCCTGTTTTGAAGTATTATCTTCAATAATATTTCAGCAATTATTCTTCAGACTGGCTCAGATTGCATGGTTTCTTGCTAAAACATAAATGTCTCACATTTTTAGGGCTGAAAATGAGTGGAAAGGGGCAGTGATATAACCTTGATTGCGTTGATCAGTTTGTGCAGAGTTTGCTCGAGGAAGATGTTCTAGAAACCTGATGTGAAAGTACAGACACTGAACAAGATATAGACAGTAGTGATGAAGCTGGAGAAAATGACTGATTATTTCCTAGGGCGAAATAGAGTTTCTAAGTGGCGTAAAGTTAATCCTCCCAGAAATGTTTGAACTCTGCAACAAAATATCGTCACACATTTACTGGTGTGAAAAGTGTTGCAAAGCTTGCTAAAGCTCCTAAAGAATGCTGGGAATTATTCTTTGATGACACAATGCTATCTGCTATAGTGGGGTGTACAAACAGGAAAATTAGAGAGATTGAAACGAACTACAGCAGAGAAAGGGACACTCTATCTACTGACATAAAACGAAGGCTCTTATTGGCATAGTGTACTTATGTGCTATAAGAAAAGATAATTACACAAGTACGAAGGACATTCGGGCTAGTGATAAGATAAATGTAGTATTGTGCTCCTTGGTTATGTCAGAAAGATGTTTCAGGTGCCTAAGGATTTGACAAAGAGGATACCGAAGAGAAGAGGAAAAGCTATAACTTGGAACCAGTTGGAGAAATGTTTAATTGCCTGTGAAGAGCTGTCAGAAGGTATATTCTGTGGGAGCGTACTGTACATTGGATAGAAACCTGGAAGGTTTTCGTGGAAACTGCTGCTTTAGACAGTTTATTCTGAGCAATCCAAATAAGTATGGCCTAAAGATATAAATGCTTTGGTTGATGCTCAAATATGCTATAAAGTAAGCCTCAAAGTTTATGCAGGTAAAGAGCCGGAGGGACCATTTGAAATGATCAGTAAGGCCATTGATGTACTTAAACGCCTAATTTCACTTGTAGTTGCAGGAAGAAACATCACCGTAGATAATTGGTTCACGAGTATTGAGCTCACCAATTTTCTGTATGAATGTAACATTACTCTAGTTGGAACTGTGAGAAAAAATAAACCTCAAATTTCTTCTCGAGACATCGGGACAGCATGGTTTGGCTTTCAAGAATGCCCAACTTTGGTTTTATGTGTTGCCAAGAAGAATAAAGTTGTTCTCGTTCTCTCAACAATGCATCATGATACAACGGTCGATCCTTGAACTGGAGACAAAAATAAACTGTAAGTGGTGACGTTCTACAATGCTACTAAGTCAGGTGTTGACGCTGTGGACCAGCTGAGCAGTACATACAGTGTTGTGAGGAAAACACTGGTAGTGTTTTATAGCACACTGAACATGGCAGGAATAAATTTGGAAATTGTTTTCCAGAGCGATAATAATGCTAATGTTAGATGGAGTTGGTTTCTAAAAGATTTGACTCGTGATCTGGTTGATGATTACTTTTTTGTGTGTGTGGGGGGGTTTTTTCTTTTCTTTTCAAAACTTGGCATAGCCTCAGAAACAGGCACCACATGACCTGTGTCATATAATTGTGTGCGACCACTGCAGGGTTAATGTCTTAATTTATTTTAATCACTGCATCAATGATATTGCAGATTGACGTGAACAAGAATTAAATTTGTTTCACACGTCTATCCTTAATGCTCAGGTAAGAAAGCCAATGGGCCGATGACCTAGATGTTAAGCCCCTTTAAACAACAAACATCATCATCAAGAAAGCCAACAAGAGCAAAATATGCAGTCATTGATTAAAGAAGAATCATTCACAAAAGAGGAGTTGTCGTTTTGCTGTAAAACCTGATCTGCAGTTACGTTTCAAGCAGATAGTCAAATGTTTAGTGTAGTGATGTGTTATTTGAATGTCTTGTCACCAGTAGGCATGAACATGCCACCACCCTTTACCTATGTAAAGGCTCACAGAGGCCACTCATGTAATTGAATGCTGCTTCCAGTTGTATGAAAAGCTTGTTGACCACTCAACTTACCTGTATGACACAAGCAAAGACGTTTCTCCCAGTTATCAGAGTTGGAGAACAGATGCATTATTAGAATGTGCATGGGTGAATGATCCGTTGATGAATTGCCTGTCGGGTAGACCATTCTAACCAGATTATTAGCCTATTTTAGGACCGCTAGATGCGTCGGCACTTACACATATGGCAAAGGCCACCAAGAGAGAGGATTGTTTGATCCTCTAATGAGCAGATCCAACTGTTACCATATCTGACATCCGGGCATGTGTAGCATGATCGTAACAGGCCCCACTGTCTGCCTGACCCCTTCCAGAAAATGTAGTCTTTTGACATCTATTCTGTCTCCTGCCATTGGCACCTACCCACTGTCGCCTCTACAGTGACATCGTGAACAAATCTGGACTATAACGGACTGGAATAGGGTTGTCTTTTGGGATGAATCCAGGTTTCCTTTGTGCAGTAACAGCATCCGTGTTTATGTCTGGAGGCCTCGCGGGCTATTGGATCTGACAGTCAGTCACCCCTGATAGTGTATGAGGGACATACAGTAGACAGCACAACAATGTGTGTGGCAGGGGATATGATACAGTGGCAAGTGTTAAGCATCAAGGCAGGGTTTCCAAGAGGCATTTTCAAGCAGGATAATGCTCGGCTGCACTCGGTGTATCGGAGGAATGCCTCCACAACATTGCCACATTTCCATGGCATGCCCAATCACCAGATTTGTTACCCATCAAATATGTCTTGGAACACGCGGGGTGCCAACTTCAGCAGCCTAGGGGTTTACCTGATCTTAAGGACCAGGTGCAAAAAATATGGACAGATAGGCCGCACTATACCTTACAAAGGAAGTGTGCCTCCATGCCACTAGTATTACATCTTATATCCAAGCTAGAGGTGAACCCAGAGAGTATTGGTGTCTTCCTTGAAGTTTTCAGTTTTCTGCAATTAACTAATCTTTCATTCTGATGTCCCATCAACATTACAATCGTCCATATTGAATTTCATGTGATTCCATCAGTTCCTTCTTGGTGCATGATTTGTTTGACATTAAGTCTATTATGCACATAAGAAACTGATGGAGAGCAGTAATTTACTAGGTAAGCCTGTATAAGTATCAGACATGAAAGAAAACATCACATGTCCAAGATTTTTTTCTGTAATCTTCTTCATTTGAAAATAGAGAAATAATGGTTGTAACAAATGTTGCAAAATAGATGCTGCTGTTAGGAAGGTAAAGTGGGAGTGTTAGAGACCCAGAGCAGTACCTGGTCTTAACATTAAGTAACTGCTCCTGGTTTCCTTTCCCTTCTGTCTACTATTCTGCTACCACATCTTTACCTGGTTTTTAATATTATCATCCTTTTTGCTTCTTCGACCACTGATGAGGCTGCAAACAAAACCGTCTGGACATTAGATATTTTCTTTTATGGGCTCTATCTATGCATGCTTATTTGTAAGTTGCTGCTCTCGTTTTCTGCAGCTTTTCCCCATACCTTTGGGGTCGCAGATGCGAACTGTGTCGCACACGTGAACATGACCCTGTTTTATGGCCCGATGCCCTTCCTGATGCCAACCGTAGGTAGAGGGAGGTACTCACTATTGTGTTTTTCTGTGGTGGTTGGTAGTATGGTGGTTTGTATGAATATGAAGAGGGAAGTGTTGGGACAAACGCATATACCCAGTCCCTGAGCCAGAAGAATTAATCAGACACAATTAAGATCCCCGACTGAGCCGTTAGTTTTTAATTTTTTTGTCATATTTGAAGCAATTTCTTTTCAGTTTCAACTCAGTCAATTTATAACTGTTAGGCTCTTCAGTCTGTTGAAACTAGTTTATGAATAAATAAAATTTAGAAACTATGCGAAAAAGAAAACGCACAATAACAGAATTAGACCTGTAAAACAGAAATGGGCAATTTCTTTTATATCTTTTCTTTTTTTCAAGTAGTTTCTAAATTTTATTTATAAGTTTCTTTCAACAGACTGAAGAACCTGTCAGCTATAAATAAACTTATAAAATCCTAAACTCAAGATTATATACCAGTACTTCAAAATATTGATATAAATGCTTAGGTAGTCAGATATTATTTGGGTTTTAAACTACTCTTTCAGTTATTTCCAGCTCCCTTCTACTTTAGTTCTACAGTATATGTTCAACCTAGTTAAGATGACTAATGAAATAAAATTGCTAAGTAGTGTTATGATTGCTTTGCTTAAAATGCTTTCTTACTATCAGCTCTTTGATTATGAATAGCTGGCTTTGGAGTACTGTGCTATGCAACTGTAGTGTCATTATCCATAGTCCCACCTACGATGTGTAGGTACCTTGGCTTGGCTTAGTATTCACGTCGAGTGTTTCAGTTAATTTATAGTAATATCTATTTTTGTACTCCTGTTTCAAATAGCTCAGTTAAAAGGCCATTTTCCATCCTTGTAAAGTATAAAAAATATTTATGATCGTCTCAAACTCAACAGCACTTGGTCCATCTTGTTATGCTGGCCACTGAAATTATTTAACTGTACGATTTGATTATGAATGTCATGGACAAATTTGCTAATGAAATAGCAACACAGAAACTACTAAGCTGCTGATTACTTCAGTTTCAGGTGCGAACATACCACGGTTAGGAAATGGGGTAGGGACGTAATATTTCTAGGCCCCGTGGGGAATTTGATCCCAACTACAGTTGTAAGCATTTAATTATTGTTAGGGGCGGTGATTTTTAGCATTTTGAAATCTGAAATTTAGCATTTTGTAGCAGTTATACATCTGTAATTTAGTGTTTGAAGGAAAACATAGAAAGTGAGTTGATTATGATACAGATAATGTTGTACAATAATATTAATGTAAAATTAAAATAGCATTTGCATACAGATAATAGTAACATAAAATGAAGTATAATAAAATTTTACCGTTATTTTAAATTGATATAGACTAAAGAATAACAAAAAAATATTGATTCAGAATCGAGTAATTAAAAAAAGGTACAGAATATACTTAAAACATGTTCATGAATAAATGCCATTGTTGTGGGTCATCATCATGTGACACTTCCAGCTTGCCGAGTGGGGTGGTGTTGAACGGGCTCTCACCAGTTTTGTCTGTCAATGTAAGTTTCTCTCTCTCTCTCTCCATGATCACTTTCCATTCCCCTTCTCTACTCTCTACGTCTATCTTCAGTTGGTCCGGTCATAGTTTCCTTGGTCATCCAGCAGGTCTCCTTCCGCTGACTGTCTGTTCCATGTGTGCATATCATGTCAGAGTGTCTGGCATTCTCTTAATGTGCCTGAACTAGTTAAGTCTTGCAGACCTTAGTCTTTCCTACAGAGGGTGCTCCAGAGATGATCTGACATTCTTATTTCTCACATGATCTTGCTGTGTTTTTTGTGTGGCATTCCTAAGAAATTTCATTTCAAATTGTTGAAGGTAATCATAGAAAATACAGGATACCGGAACATTTTGTTTTGTCATTAGTCTCCTTTATCATTTACAATTAAATTATATTTACTTTAAATATCTTTCAGCATTTACAATCTTGGTAGGAGCTGCTTGGGCAAATTATGGGTATTTAATCTTAACAGCGAGCAGTACTTGAAGGCAGTCCAAGAATGCACAAATATTTCAGTTTAAGCTTTCCGAAGAATAAAAAAATATTACTTTTTTATGTGAGAAAAAGGTCTGTTTTGTATTTATATTGCATTTAATAATACATTTCACATTTAGTAAATTTCAAATTTTATTTAATTTTGAAAATGCATTGTAGGTTGTGAAAAATGAAAATACAAGTCTATTAAACCTTCATTTTGAGTAATATCACTATTATGAAAAATCACCACCCCTAATTATTGTCCTCTTCAGTTTGGGATATTGCTGATGAAGCCTGTTTAGCAGACAAGATTTAAATGAATACAAGAATTTAATATTCAGTCTTACTAGTGATTACAATTTTTAAGTTAACTACTTTATCAGCTTGTTTTCAAGCATTGCCCTTCAGTGTTGGTTAGCTTAAATCCTAAGCACAGAAGAGTTTCTCTCTTATTCAACAAAGCAGAAATCCCAGTTCATATTAAATACACTGACTGGCAAAATTAATGGGTCACTTGAATTTTCAAAGGAAAAAGGATTTAAATGATAAACATTAGTTCTATAATTTACATTGTTAATAACAGCAATAATGGACAGATAACATTACTTACAAGGGACACCTTTGACCTCGAACGCTCGGAACCACACAAAACCATGCTTAGAATAACAAGCAATCATGAACAAAACAGTGGTGTGCTTCATTTCCATGCAAAACTCCGCACTTGCACAGCTGTTGGTGGAACTGTTGAGAATCAAACCATCCTTAGGGCTGAATACCAAACATACATACAGTATATATTCAAATGTAGAAAAACCCCGGAGAATATTTGTTAATATGACTGGGTTTTACTTCTCGACTGCTACAATCGCTAAAGTTAAACCAAGAAGCTGGTTCATTGGAGGTGTCAGCATCATCAGTGGTTGGTATAATTTGCAAAACTGTAAGTGATTTCCACACTTCGAGTGTATGGTCTGCTTTTACCTTCTGTTGCTATTATTTTTTGTATTTAATGTGCCTCCCATTAAAACTCCCACAGGTAGAGATTCCAGTTTTGTGAGAAAGAATCCAACACGATTCTGGTCTATGTAAACTACAACCAAACTGGAATCACTTCTGATCCAGAAAATCATGGCAATATCTCAAGGAGATTTTTCAAGAAAAAGTCTGCATAAAAGTAGATGTTAAATGGAAAACATTGCATGTAGATTTTTTAAAGCAGAATAAAAATAGATAACAGGTAGCGTGTAATTACATATAACACTGATGTTAATCCAACTTTTTCAACAGCCAAAACAAAGGGAGGGGTGGGGGAAGGACATACGACGAGGTTGCCAATAACTTATTTCAAAGAAAGGCACCTCTGCAGGATCACTCCTGTTCTGGTGCAACCCAACATCGCACTCTCAATTTGTCGGACCCTTATCTTCTACCAGCCTCTATTATTTTTGCTAGTTAGATATATATGTCATAACTATGCCAAATCCTCATGCTTGTTGATGTCAACCAGAAGCAAGTGTTATAGAATATTTTCAAAAACTACTAAATAAAATAAATAAAAAAGTTGCATACAGCACGATTCAAACTTTGCATTTGTTACACAATATAGTGAAGCCATGCACTTCTAATTAGTACACACTACCTGTATCTACTCTAATATTCCAAAATACCAAAGAAATTATTCTTTCTAATTACCAGCTTGCACTGTGCAATGGGCATTTTTCTAATGTCGTATACATTAGCCACACATTGACTTTTCACTACAGAAATCTTAAACATGTGGCTTATCTTTGGACCAAGACAGTATTCTGAACTTCTTTCCTGCCCCCAAGAACATAAAGCACATAATTTTTCCCAGAGCTTACTGCACTAGTATAGAGTTACTATTTTATTGAGTGGAATTATTCTACAATTTAGGGATTTGAAATTTAGAGAATATAAGCCTGTATAACATTCAGCGATCTTCAAGAAAGAGGAATCTTCCCATCTTGTTGAAACCAGTACTGTTTAAGAAGGATATACGCCTGAGACCGCTTTTTGATTTTCTCCAAGCCTTGGTCATGTATTTGAAAATACAGTATTGCACACTTGTGAACTTGGTAATCTCATTTATAATGCACATTTGTCTCCTTTTTTTCAATCTTTCACCATTTATCTCCACGATTCCAGTTATGCGGCTATACCTCAATTTAGATAAAGTTTACGAAAATATATTTCATTGTGTTTGTTCATTTAGTTAATTTTAGAGTGACTTTTACCAGTTAACGTTTTATATAGAAAATGATTTTACTGCATAAGGAGGTATAAAATTTTGGATCTTATATGCTGAGCTAGGTTAGTTATTGATGTAAAAAAGAGTATAGTTTTTCATGCAATGCTTATTTTGTGTGTGTGTTTTATTTAGAAACAGTATAAATTTGTTTACTGAATATTAGAAGTTTGTTATTCATCAGAACAAAAGTATTTAATTGGAAAGCCATTCATATTTAGTTTCTTATTCTAAATACACTGATAACCCATTGCAAATACAAACTTCAAAATTTCTATGTAGATGGGGATTATTTAAGAGCATCATGGCAATTGTCTTGTGCTTGTGATGGTTCAATGCTAATAAATCTTTTTAATTTCCAGCCTGCTCATTCCTTTAATTGGTTTCTGTAGCTGTGCTTGCGTATTTCATTAGAATTTTTAAGTTTTCAAAAATGGGTATAGATTGCTATAAGTGCTCTGCATTATTTCATTCTATTTTTGGAAATGGAATTATGATATCAAATATAAAAGATTCGCAAGTGGAATTAAATCATAGAAGCAATATAGACCACTGTAGAGTTGTTGTGATAAACAAATGAACCTTTTTCACTTCAATAGGTTGAGAGGTATTTAGAATAACATGATCACTTCACATACTATCCTCGATTCCGTAAGAGGTGCAAAGTAACTTAATATTATCACAATACAACGATTTTAATTAACCATTTGACAGACGGTTATTTCCCTTGTAAAGGCTTCAAGGAATACGATTATTAATCTACTCCATTAGTTTGACAATCAATTACGTTTGAGTTGTATTTTGCATTTCTACCTTTGCACTGAGGTCTTTTGGTATTATGAATGATTTCTTCAACCACTGTCGATCCTTGGGAGAAGACTTTGTGTCCAAATCCTTAGAAGTACTTCCATTCTTACTCTTTTGCTTTATATAGACATAGAAATGCCACAGTACGATATTACGTATTTCTGAGCTACTATCTTCTCTGTTATTAATAGGAAATCAGAATTTCCTTTCTTGTGGTGATAAGAGAACTTGCTTGTTGTTATACACCTAAATCATGATACTGTTTAAGGATCAAAGATCCAAACATGGCTTTCTGTGAACAAGAGGGTCTATTTTATAAAAGCAACATAGACATTGCACATATATGATAAATGGCCTTTGGATGATGGTGATAATTGTAAGATCCCCAAATCACTAGTGCTATGTGCAATTCTAAAATGAATTTAAGTCACGTTTGAAAATAAATAGTTAAAGTACTGCAGTTCTTATTTACATACATAACTGTTATAGGTGTGTGGAGACATGGGTTAAAGGATGCCCTTGTAGTGCTGATCATTGTAAGAGATGTTTGAGATGATTGCATTGTTTTTACTTTTTTAAATTCGTAACAGTGTAATCATACCAAGCATCTGGTATGCCCCAGCAGGTGCTAAGGTAATTAAAAAATGGCATCTTGTGATGAGAAGAGTGTCGAATGATTATTGAGCAGTGGATCAATAGTAGAGCGCCAGCCTATGGTTTCCCAAATTGCGATTGCGGGTTAATACCCGGCAGAGGTAGTCTGATTTCTGAAGGGCAGAAGAAAGTACATTCGACACTCCATGTTGTACGATGTCATCATGTAAAAGATCTCTGAACACTTTTATTTTTTACCCGACAAAGTTAGTTCTCTGCCATCAGGTAGAGTAAAACAGAACAAACAGAACTTAGAAATCGATACGCAGTCAGGCTAAATAGCATCACATTAAAACGCGTGTCCACAGTAGCCGAGGCCGTATGATTATTATTACCGCGACCAAAATTCGTAATGTAATAATCTATAAGATTTTGCATAGACTTGCCCTTAAACATAAGAGGGTCCTTTTAATGCTGTGTATTTAATTTGAAAATGTTGAATTTTTCAAAGTCCATGAAAATTGGAATGGGTAGTTATCAGTTATCTAGTTTTCTTCAGTATTTATGCAAATTTATAGAATATATTGCACAGAAATGGAATATTTTTTTACATTAAATTTTTTTAAGTATGATGGCTTTCCACTTGTTAGGTGTTCTGAGAGTTTGTAATTTGTAGGCTATGCTGTGAAGTGAGGTATTGTTTTCCAGACGGACGGGCAGCGTTCGCCCGACGACGGGGCCTGTGAAGCGAGACAGGCACTGTCACACTCTTCTCCGCCACAAACGCAAGCCCCCTCGAGGGATGTACATAAATCACGATGATCTGGTGGCTATGGCTTCCTCTCCTCCCTCCCCTTCCCCCTCTACTCAAGGGGAGCAGATGTTAAAAGCCATGGATCGAGAGATTGTGTCACTTAAGAGACTTGTAAGTTCTATTGGAAATGCACTGTTGTCTGACTAGTTCAGCATCAAGTATTGCACAAATTGTTGTCTTGTATATCGTGGCTGTGTTAAATTCCTGCTATTAGCTTGCATTTTTATACTTCTTGTAAAATTTCACCTTGTGTTACAGATTTAATGTGAATAATTGGCATAATTACAGATTTATTTTCTAGACATTCTTTTGAAACTTATTAAGGGTTGTAATGTTCCTGTTTTATGTCAGAGAGTTGAAAGATACTATATTGTAAGTTGGTGAAAATAGTTGTAGTGAACATTATAGGTATATTTCTTCCATTGCCATATTTTTAGATAGTGACATGTAAATTTTGGTAGAGACTATTAAGCCTTTCAACATCTTAGCTTTCTTTTGGAATTAAGTAAAATTTATAAAGCACTTCTTTCCTTTTTTTTTTTTTTTTTTTTTAATTTTTCTTTAATGAGGTGTAAATTGGTTCATTCCTAGTCATTTTAGCTCCAGCAACAAATATTTTGAGAGAGAGAATCTATTCTCTGTAACTTGTGAATAAAATTGATTTCAGTTGACTTCATAGCATAGAATTCCAAAGATATACTCAATAGGATATTTCTAAGTGACTGAAAATTAATTTTATGTTTTAGAGAAGTGTTGGGTTTCTCAGAAATATTTTTCTCTTGCCAGATTTGTACAGCTTGTATAATAAATAACTAATTGAAAATGAATCTTTTATTTGATTCTGTGCTCAGTACGAGAGTAGATTTGAAATAAAATATCACATTTGTTTGTGAATCTTTTTGCGTTACATTCAGTTTATTGATGTGTATACACAATTACTGAACTTCCTGTTTTATTATACAAAAACATTATATTGTAGTCAGTTCGCAAAAAAAGTTGTGTGCAATCATAATTTTGTGTATCAGGACATTTCTGGTACACTTTCCAATCTAAAACCTTCCTCTGTTTTTTAACAATATATTTTTCTTATTGCTCCTTAATGCCCAATTTCTTTTGTTTAAGCCTTTAGTTGTTTTATCAGACTGTCCAAATTTGATAGTAAGTTGCTGTTAGTGTTGGAGGTAATCCATTTTTGGGATTTCTCTAGGTCCTCATTTGACATAAATATTTGACTGAACTTTTCGTGACATGGAAGTGTTTCTTGATTAATCCTATTTTTAAAGGTTGTTAAAATTCTTAAGGTGCAAGTTTAAAAAAAAAAAAAATTCTGCAGCTTGATAATTGCCCGTAAATTCAGGTGTAAACACTGTATGGTGTAGAAGAAATCAAGATCAATCTTGGCTATTGATCTGTTTTCCATATCTTTGTATTTATTCATATGTTTTGCAGTGATTTTACTCTGAAAATAGTTGCACGTACCTTTTCTTTTTTCTGTTCACAAAAGAATATTTTTCATGTCCTTTCGTATTTGAAGTAGTATTACAATAAGATCTCTAGGAGCATTGCAGAAACTATTAATTAACCACGGTAGCAGGCATTTAGAGTTAGATGGAGAAAAATAGATTTTTGTATCATTGGTTGTAGCAAGTGATGAAGAAAAGCTCTCAAGTTGTTTCCTATTACATCACATAACCTTAGAAAGGTGAGTTGCTCTTGAATAATTTCACTGAAAGTGGCTTTCTATACGATTGAGTCTGAACTTGCTTGAATACACTTCTGACGTTTGATACATACTAAATGCACTTTGTGAAACTTGGTTTGAGAATAAGGTGAGAAATTCATTCTGTATGCAGCAATATTGTTTTGAGAAAGACCATTGAAAATGATGAAAATTATGGTGATATTAAGTTATATCTTTGAGGCTTTTTTTCCCCTACAAACGTACTTCATTTTATGACTTTCTTGTAATTCCATAAAATATTTGTTGATTTGATTTATATGGGTTCATGACTCCTAGAAGTTTATATTTCATGTTCAATCTGTTAAGGGGAAGCATGGTAGCTGAGTGACATTGCCACTGGCTTCTCACCAAGGCAGTTGTGATTAGTGAGCCTCTGTGGTTCAGATGTCACACACAAATGAAGGTCTTGCGACTATGATCGTGATATCAACTATCTTATAAAACTGCATGACACGCTTATTCAGTTTCATTCAATGGGTGAAATTGGTGGTGATCTTTCATTTAACTCCACATTCTCATTAATTTCAGTAATGCTTACTGATCTCTCTTAATGTAGTACTGTTTATTACTCATTGAAAGCAGAAATTTATTTTCCCCTGTTGTTGTCTTTTATGCCATGAGGTTTGGAGAACTAACCTTTATTTCACATGAACCTATTGTTTAGTTTTTAATTTAATGCTGTTCTGTGTTTGGAGAAGTAAATGACATTAAAATATTTAGTTCCCTGAATTGAACCATGGAAAAGTTTGAGTATGGGTGGCTAGCATGGATCAGGAAAGCTATGTAACCAAAAGAGGCTTTGACCTTCAGTTAACCATCTTACAAAGAAGAGGAGAGCCTAAATGCTGCTGGGCCTGACAGATAAAGCTACAACAGCAATATCATTTAGGCCCTCCTGATGTTGAAAGATTAAAAGTTGCCAACAACAGACTTCAAGGATCCAAATGTCTCTACATCCAGTGTATTATCAGGTTTTCATAAACACAAGTGAAGACACAAAAACAGCTTGTACAGATTATTTCAGACGAATGTGCAAAAATGTTTTCTTTGAACAGCATAGAGCTTACCGTGTGTTAAGGCTGAGCCTGAAAAATATATTTACATTTACTGTTAAAAATGTTATTTCACTCAGTGTGTTACATGTTTAATGTGACACGTTGCTTAGCAGAAATCTTTCCAACCCTGTAACTCAAAGATGCATGTACCTAAACATTTTATACAGGTTGGTGGGAAACAACATGAACCACATATATAAGCTTTAGAGAGTTGGTCGTACTGATAAATAATTTTTAAAAAAAATTCAATGTCTCACACTGTCATTTTATCAGTTGCTGAAGTTAGCGAATCAGATCGCTTCATGGGTGAATTCAAATGCAAATGCTCTTTGTGCATCTATGAAAAATGAAATCGCGTTAGGAGGGTTTTGAACACGAATCTCCGAGCTGACAGGGTCGCACCTCAGCAGGTACGCTGTGATGATGCCGGCTGAAACCCACAGAGTGTTTGTGTTTGATGCAGATTTCTCGGCATGAGACTCAAGCTGGTCTAAGCCATCTGCAGATTTAGCAACATCGCTGCACAAAGCCCATTTGAACTCGCCCCGGAAGCAATCTGATTCGCTGATTTCAGCAGTTCATAAAATACCACAAAATATAAATTTAATGTTTCTGTATGGACAGCTAAACTAATATTCTTTAAGTCACTATAACAATGATTGTTGAATAATATCCTCCTTATTGAATATCTTACGGTTGATGTGAATTTAAAAAACTTAAATTCCACATTCGTCACAACTATATATGTTTCGATCCTAATACAAAAGAATAAGAAATGTAATGAATTACATTCTTGTTTAATAATAAGTAGAAGTGGTACCGGTTTCGACCCTAGTCCAGGTCATCATCAGCCGATTAAAACATGAAAAACAATGCATAGGAAAAGGAGATAAAAGATCAAGTACACTTCGGATCAGTAGAAGAGGTGATATAAAAATGAACGGGGGTAGACACTGTAAAATTCAGAAGAAGTCAAATGTAAGTCACTTCAAAGAAAACAGTGCGTAATTTTCTGAGCGGCAGTATGGCACATGCAGTGTTAGTGAATAGCGGAGAACGGTTAAATGAGCTAGTTTTTAAACACTGTCAGGCACAAAGTCATATCATAATCGAACACATACGAAGATCCATAATCGTGCAGGAGTTGAAGATGAGTAGATCTATTGAAGTAACTTGCCAGCTCCCGGTGATCAGCGCGATATATTTAACATCAGGCACTGTGGTTTCAAACGCCAAAGTAAAATGGAGAATAGCTTGATGATCCAGTAATTTTCTTCGGTTGCGGGAAAGTAAGTATATAGATAAATATAATATAATTCAATATAATTGAATAGGAAGGACACCCACAAGTATACGTGGTCTGCACGAAATCAGAAATCGATTATAGATTATATAATTTGTAATGGTAAATTGGCAGATTTAGTCTTGGATACAAGAGTCTATCGAGGCCCTGAATTGGAAACTGATCACTATCTATTAGTAGCACCTATCCGTCTGAGGCCTAGATGGTATAAAAGAAACACACAAACAACACAAGAAATTAAAACTTCTTACAAGGTTAACCTATTAAGAGACCCCAGTATAAAATGGCTGTACCAGAACAGACTTAATGAACTTACACAGATGACACCAGTTAGTGACAACGTGGAAATGGAGTGGTCTAATTTGTGTTCAATTTTAAAGCAGTCTGCTTTTGAGAGTTTGGGAGTTAAGAAAAAATGGCAGAGGAAAAAGGGTTTAAGAATCTGGGATGAAGAGATTGAAAAGGTTATTTCAGACAAAAGAAATGCTTATAAAAAGTTTTTGTCAACTGGCAAATTAGAAGATAAAATAGAGTATCACCACAAGAGAGCAATAGCAAAAAGGGAAGTGCGGAAAAAGCACAGAAAGAGTTGGGAAAACTTTGTTTCACAACTGGAGACTGATATAACAAGACCACAACCACAGACCTATAAAATACTCAAGAAACTAAATAATGATGTAAAAGAAGACATACGCATTAATGCAATACCTCTAACGGAGTGGCTCATTTATTTCTGGAACCTTTGGAGAGGTTCAAATATTGAGCCATTTCTTCTGCCAACATCTCTTAACAAGTCTTCGGAAACCATTACACTCAAAGAACTGGAGCTAATACTCAGAAAACTTAGAAATGGAAAAGCATCTGGAGAAGATTCAATAAATGCAGAATTATTCAAGTATTCCACTGACATCTTCAAGCAAAGATTTCTCAAATTCATCAATTTAATTTGGAATGGCAACAGACCACCAGAGAATTGGCAAAAAGCTATAGTTATTCTTCTTCATAAGAAGGGCAGTGTGAAAGATTGTGGAAATTACAGAGGGATAAGTATACTCAACTCAGGTTACAAAATTTACTCAAATATTGTCAGAGAAAAATTATTCAGATATTATGAAAATGTGATTGGAAATGAACAACATGGATTTCGAAAGGGGCGCTCATGTGCTGATGCTTACATTACCTTGAAAATCTTAGTCGAAAAACGCAGGGAATTTAACTTGGAAACTCACATAGCATTTGTTGATTTTAAGAAAGCCTTTGACCTAGTTAACAGGAACAGACTTCTTAATATCTTAGTAGAAGATAATGTCCCACAACAGTTAATAGATAACATATACAACATGTACAGTGACAACCTTATTGCAATAAAGTTAGGTGATCATCAGACTGAATGGAAACCGATCAGCAGAGGTGTGAGACAAGGTTGTGGACTTTCTCCTTTGCTGTTCATAATCTATATGAACAACATAATACAGGAATGGAGGCATGAAAGGCATGGATCAATCCCAGTCAGCAGATATCTCACACATCTAGATGCCATACTCTTTGCTGATGATGTTGCAATGGTAGCATCATCAGAAGATGATCTTCAGTGGTCAGTATTTAATCTACAGAAAGTCTCTTCAAAATTCGACATGATCATTTCACCACAAAAGAGCAAAATAATGGCCTTTAAGGGGAAGGACCCTATCCCGAGTAAAATCTGTTTAGATAATAAAATTTTGGAAAGAGTCAACGAATTCAATTATCTGGGATACAATTTATCTTACCAAGGAGAAATTGATATCTCTGCAAAAATAACCAAATTTACCAGAACAACAGGAATCATAAATCATATCATGAAGCCATCTCTTGTCCAGAAACACACTCGCTTACGTCTTTATAACACTTTAGCCAGACCAACCCTTTGCTACGGCAGTGAGGCATGGACAATAAGAACTCAAGACATTTCCAGAATTACAGCACGTGAAATGACATTCATGCGCAGAACAGCAGGCTATACGAAATGGGATCGTATAAGAAATGAAGATGTGCTTAAGGGACTGAATGTGAAATCAGTAATCAATTACATCTATAATTACCAAGAAAACTGGAAACGTCATGTTCAAAGGATGGAATCTGGAAGACTACCAAAGGAGATCCTACGCTATCAGCCAAGAGGACAGAGATCTGTAGGACGTCCAATGAAGCGATGGAAAGAAAATGCAAGACCGTAACGGGCCACATGGCCCAGTACTTGGAAGGATGATGATGATGATAATGACATAACCTCTCCTGCCCAAAGGCCAACCTCACCTTCCCGAGATGAAAACCTGTTCCCAGCCCTGTTGACAGAGTCACGGCGGTATAACCGTTACATCCATTATGGAGGAAATGCTGTGATTTCAGCTAAACCATTAGCTGAGAGGTGGCAGCCCCACCAATGGTCTTACTTACTTCCTTCAGGCTAGCAACCCGTCGGAAGGACATTTGACTGCTTCCAAGTCTTGCAAAAAGTAAAATGCAAGACCGTAAGGGGTCACATGGCCCAATACTTGGAAGGAAGATGATGATGATGATGATAATTGAATAGGTAATTGTGCTCCTATAGAATTCTTAGAACAGTTGACGTGAAAAAAACAATGAAACCGGTACCACTTCTACTTATTATTAAATAAGAGTGTAATTCATTACATTTCTTATTCTTTTGTATTGAATAGGTTGAATCTCTTTATCAATTATTTCAATTTTAACAGCATTAAGCTGTGTCGCAGGAACTATCTTTCCATTGTTTATGCAGGGTTTCTGCTGTTAAGAAGTACAAAAAATATAGGTATGTGGTCCCAGGACTTTTTCTTGTAGGATGTTTTATGCTGTACAGTTTTTATGCATATGGATATTCTGAAATGAGTCAGGCAACCTAAGTTATGACCGAACACAGACCGATGCAGTACATACATCTCTTACCGTTACCTCAATTCTGAGCGTCGTGATCTCCGAGGAGGTTATTGGTCAGTTTTTTCCATCTCTTGCGGTTCTTGGACAGACTGCTGCATGCGTACATACATTTTTTATATATGTAGAGATATGGATAATTAATAATTCACCTCATTAATTGTGAATTGTTAACTGAGATATTCTGAAATGCTGTTGAAAGGGTTAGAAGTTTACATTAAGAAATTTTTCTGTTGTTGACTTCCCACCCTCCCAAACTATGAGTAATAGACGAGAACAAACAAGAGATGAATTAAAGTAGCTAAGCTGTCCCTTCCTAACGAGTTGCTTTACATCTCTACATACCAGGGTAAAACATTATCAGTTGTGTTGTGTCAATCATTCGTCTCCTATCAAACTTTGAAATTAGCATAATTTTCTGATTGTTATTCCTGTTGCTGCTAATACACTGACTGACAGAGCAAATGCAACACCAAGAAGGAGTGGTTCGAAAGGGATGAAAGTTGGGGAAAAAACAGAGATGGCACGGACGAATAATTGATGTTTATTTCAAACCGATATGCAGGTTACACAATGCGCACGGCATCGACTCGGTAGGATGTAGGACCACCGCGAGCGGCGATGCACGCAGAAACACGTCGAGGTACAGAGTCAATAAGAGTGCGGATGGTGTCCTGAGGGATGGTTCTCCATTCTCTGTCAACCATTTGCCACAGTTGGTCGTCCGTACGAGGCTGGGGCAGAGTTTGCAAACGGCGTCCAATGAGATCCCACACGTGTTCGATTGGTGAGAGATCCGGAGAGTACGCTGGCCACGGAAGCATCTGTACACCTCGTAGAGCCTGTTGGGAGATGCGAGCAGTGTGTGGGCGGGCATTATCCTGCTGAAACAGAGCATTGGGCAGCCCCTGAAGGTACGGGAGTGCCACCGGCCGCAGCACATGCTGCACGTAGCGGTGGGCATTTAACGTGCCTTGAATACGCACTAGAGGTGACGTGGAATCATACGCAATAGCGCCCCAAACCATGATGCCGCGTTGTCTAGCGGTAGGGCGCTCCACAGTTACTGCCGGATTTGACCTTTCTCCACGCCGACGCCACACTCGTCTGCGGTGACTATCACTGACAGAACAGAAACGTGACTCATCGGAGAACACGACGTTCCGCCATTTCCTCATCCAAGTCGCTCTAGCCCGGCACCATGCCAGGCGTGCACGTCTATGCTGTGGAGTCAATGGTAGTCTTTTGAGCGGACGCCGGGAGTGCAGGCCTCCTTCAACCAATCGACGGGAAATTGTTCTGGTCGATATTGGAACAGCCAGGGTGTCTTGCACATGCTGAAGAATGGCGGTTGACGTGGCGTACGGGGCTGCCACTGCTTGGCGGCGGATGCGCCGATCCTCGCGTGCTGACGTCACTCGGGCTGCGCCTGGACCCCTCGCACGTGCCACATGTCCCTGCGCCAACCATCTTCGCCACAGGCGCTGCACCGTGGACACATCCCTATGGGTATTGGCTGCGATTTGACGAAGCGACCAACCTGCCCTTCTCAGCCCGATCACCATACCCCTCGTAAAGTCGTCTGTCTGCTGGAAATGCCTCCATTGACGGCGGCCTGGCATTCTTAGCTATACACGTGTCCTGCGGCACACGACAACACGTTCTACAATGACTGTCGGCTGAGAAATCACGGTTAGAAGTGGGCCATTCGCCAACGCCGTGTCCCATTTATCGTTCGCTACGTGCGCAGCACAGCGGCGCATTTCACATCATGAGCATACCTCAGTGACGTCAGTCTACCCTGCAATTGGCATAAAGTTCTGACCACTCCTTCTTGGTGTTGCATTTGCTGTGTCAGTCAGTGTATATACAATGTTATCTCCGTTATGGTATTCCAGTGTATACACACAGAAATACCAACCTTTCAAGGGCAGTTGTCATTCATTAGTGGCATGGTCTGCTGCAGGTTATATTCTGCCAAAGACATGTCAAATAACATTCAGCCCGTATGACTATTACCATATCGTTCTCCTCTTTTCCCCTTATCCAGCGCCTGCCGGGTCGGGCCATTTATGACACTTCTCCATCTTCCTCTCTCCTTCCACAATTCCTCTTCCATTATTTTGTCCCAGTTCAAGTGTCTTCTTCTTGCACTTCTCTTTATTGAATCGATCCACTTTGTCTTGGATCTCCCTCTTGCTCTCTTTCCCTCAAACTTCATTTTCATCATCTGTTTCGGTATTCTTTTCCCATCCATCCTCTTTATATGTCCAAACCATGTTGGTTTATTCCTATCAATTCTCTCATTAAGGGTTTTTTATTTTGACTTCCTTTCTAACATCTTTTTTCCTCACTCTGTCTTGTCTTTCTTCTTAGGTATTTCATTTCACTGACTTGAATTCTACTCTCATCCCTGCATGTCATTGTGCAGATCGCAGCCGCATAAGTCGATATGGATGGATAATACATCTTGTACATTATCTTTTTAGACTTCCTTGGTACTTCTTTATTCCAGACAAGCTTTCTTACACTCAGGTGGAATGCATTATCCTGTTGCATCCTCTTGCTAAACTCATATGTCCAGCCTTATATTCTGCATTAATTCACTCCCTAGGTGTTTGAAACTGTCCATGATTTCAAGGCTTTGACCCCCAATTTTCACAATGCCTTTACCCTCTTGTTATCACGAGGGTTTTGCTTTTCTCTGCATTTTTTTTTTTTATTTTTCATACCATACTTTTCAATTTTCTCATTCAGTACATCAAGTTGTTCTTGTACTCCTTTGTCTGCAGATAGTAAACACTATTACTGTGTATATGGAAATAATACACGCCATAATTTTCAGAAAGGAAATTTGAAGAAAAAAATCAATTTGGTACTTGCATAGGCCTAGCTTTCTTAAATAGACTGACAGTCAAAAGAAGAGTAACTTTTGAATTTTTTGAGAAATGCAAATTTGATGTTCCAAAATGGTACTTGGAATGTGAAATATCTTCATGAATTCTTGAGACATCTCTTATATCCTTACCATAATTTTAATCAAGAAAATGACATGTAAACCAAGAGTGAATAGAAGTCGCACAAATTGTTCCCTTGGTGGCATTCATATTACAAATGTTGACACGCAGCGAGCAGCATGTGGACAGTTGTTTGTTGTTGTTCATTAAAACAAAGTTTTCTCTGATATAGTGAGCAGAAGAGGTGACTTGTTCAAGATCATCTCCTCCATGAACTGGTATGCATTTAATGCCCCATTTTTTATGAACGCCAGCTGAATCCATGCATAAAATGTCAGGCCCCCTTCTGACACCATGACAGAACCTCCCCTATAGAGATTGTACAGGTGGCCTAAGGCTCCCCAGGTCTCTTGCACACCCTTTCCCTTCCATCTGCAGAGCTGAGGAGCTGAGGTTGATACTGGTTTCATCAGTGAGGAGGATATTGCTCCTGTGTCTAATTCTGATGGTCTCAAGGAAGTCATTAAGATGGTGGCTGGAGGAAACACGCGCAAGCTTAGTGCTGCTGCAGTTTGTTTTGTTTGTGTGGTGATAATCAGAGTTGTTGCGCTTTACTGTTCTCTGCACGGGTCTATTCGAGTTAAGGAATCGGTGTGTGCAAGTGAAAAAGTGAGTTCTCCTTTTGCATGGCTACTAGCAGAGAGAAACTACTACATTCCGGCGTTCTCTCAGACTGGATGCGCCATTTTCCAGACTTATAGGCGCCTCCCTACTAGCTCGGAGCCGAACAAGCCTAGGCCTGGTCGCTCAGCGATTAGGGGCTTGCTTTGCCTCCTACTACTGGCTGAAGATGTCCACTTAAACCCCGGTCCCACCACTTGTGAAATGAAAAGAGACATAAACATCTGTTGTCAGAATGTGCAAAGCCTAAACAATAAGTTGTCTGATTGTGAACTATCCCTCCCAGACTTAAGAGAAGTTGACGTGATTGGTCTTACTGAAACATGGCTCTCTTGGGCTAGTGACAGTGAACTACCACTCAGTGCTAATTACAGCATATTCCGTCATGATCGCGCTACTCTAGGTGGTGGAGTGTTGCTAGCAGTGAACAGTGCTTTACCATGTAAACGAAGGACAGATCTCGAACGGAACTGTGAGTTAGTGTGGGTGGAGCTACTCTTTCCTCGACGCCCTGTACTTGTGGGATGTTACTACAGACCACCAAACAGTCCATTCAGTGACCCTGAACAGTGCCTGGACTCAGTCATTGCAGCTCTCCTTCATGGTGAAGTAATTTTAATGGGTGACTTTAACTTGTCTATAAAGTGGTCTTCTCCAACTACCGGACTGTCAGCTAACAACTGTGACACATACTTTATAGACAGTTTTATTAATAGCCTCGGACTGAAACAGTTTAATATGTACCCAACCCGTGGACCCAACACCCTGGACTTCATACTCTCCTCATTAGAACTTAAAACAATAACCCCAGGCAGAAACCTTTTCCTGTGCGACCACCAGTCCCTCGATGCTACATTCCTCCTTCCCCACCCCTCCTCAAAGCCTCACATCCTACCGCCCTACCTACATCTGGCGCCGTGCCGACTGGCCTGCAATGTGTCATGCCCTGGAATGCCTTCCCTGGAGTCTGCTCGAAATAGCCGATATCGAAACGGCTCTTGACCTGCTGTACGACTGGCTGCAAGCTGCAATTAAAGACTTCGTACCTGCACAACAGGATACTACTAGCAAACATCAACACCGGATATCACAAGAGACCAGAGTGATACCATTTAATAAGAAGAGAGCTTGGCGCCTGTGGAAAGACTTCCCTAACCCACACACTCACAATACCTTCGTTAAAATCCGCCGCCACGCGAGGTTTATGGTCAGAAGAGACTACAAAACACACGTAGACACTGTCACTGAAAACGTCCGCAGCAATCCCAAGCGCTACTGGAGTCTCATCAACACACGGAGAAAGACGGAGCGGATTCCTGTCAGCGTGAACCACAACGATGCAACAGCAGATTTAAATCTAAGAATTTCAATTTTGTCCGTATTGAACTGAGAATGGAAGATAGGAAACTTAAAAGGGTCCACCTTTTCAATACAAATTTGTATTCCAACAGCAGATGGCACCGATCGCAATGAACTGTTCAACAGGTATTTCTTCTCCAACTTCTCCCCTCCCTTACAAAACCAACCGCTCCCTCCCGTTGGTACAGCTTCAAACAGAACCCTATCAAGCATAACTACCACACCAAGTGAAGTTCATAACCTTCTTCAAACTCTTCGTACCAACAAAGCTACCGGTGCCAACACTATAGGTCCTCTTTTCCTAAAAAATACTGCCAGCACTCTTTGCGTCCCTCTCTCTAAATTATTTAACAGATGTTTTGCAGCGGGCTATTTTCCTATTACCTGGAAACGGGCAAATATTGTTCCACTTCTCAAATCAGGCAACAAATTTAATGTTTCATCTTACCGACCAATCTCTGTTCTCCCCACACTATCCTTTATCTTTGAAAAAATTATACACCAGCGTCTCCTCGCATTCACTTTGCCGTATATCTCAACCAAGCAGCATGGTTTTCTACCAGGTGGCTCTTGTCTAACAAACCTGGCCACTCTGCATAGCTTTGCATCACACGCCATTGCAGCTAAATCACAGCTGGATCTCTGCTACGTAGACATTTCGAAAGCTTTCGATTCTGTTGACCATACTCTGTTGCTCCATAAACTCTCCAAACGATTTAATATACATGGCAGTCTTCTGACCCTTCTTGCTGGCTTCCTACATAACCGTTGGCAGAGAGTGGTAATATCAGGCACTTCATCCTCATGGTTACCAGTCACCTCCGGTGTCCCACAAGGCAGTACTCTTGGCCCCTTGCTGTTTTCTTTGTTTATGGACGATCTGCCGTCCGAACTCAACGAAACAGCGAATACCCTACTCTTTGCTGACGACTGCAAGATATTTAGGGAGATCAGGAATCCAGCAGATGCAGCTCTGCTACAGTCCTCACTTAATGCCCTCTCGAACTGGTGCCGTACTTGGAAACTTATCCCCAATCCACAAAAATGCAGCCACATGACCATAACACTGCGTAAATCTCCTCTACCGACATCATATTACCTACTCGACAAGCCCATCACCGTGGTTACGCAACAGCGTGACCTAGGTGTAATATTCGATACAAAATTACAATTTAAGACCCATATAGAAACATATACAACCAAGGCTAGGAAATTACTTGACATTCTCTATCGCTTCACAGAAATTTCTGACCCCATTGCTCTTCGTCACTTCTTCCTCACGATCGTTCAACCTCTCTTAAACTACTGCTCTCCGATTTGGACAACAGCCGCCCCCTCCAATACTACGCAGTTAGACAGAGCAGTGTCCTTCTTTGCTGCAATTGTAAGGAACAGAAACTCCAAGCTCAGAAATCTGTCTACGCAGCAGGTATTAATGGCAATTAATGTGTCACCGCTGCACATCAGGCGACAGGTAGCTGACCTGAGTTTCCTCCACGAGATTTTAAATGGACATTACCGCTCGGAACATCTTGTTTCTCTCTTCTCTCTCCCCGTTCCTTCCCGCTCCACCAGAACCAAAGACCTTCTCCACATTCCCCACACTCAGCACTCAATACTTCAACGATCTTTCCTAATCCGCCTCCCAACTCGCTTTAACAATATTAATAGGAGACAAGAGCTTGATATAGCATCAAATAAAAGTGTATTCGAGAGGTGTGTAAATAGTATCTTGAAGATAAGCTGATGTGAAGGGATTATACCGCCATCTTGACCCACGACGATTTGGCTATGAACATGGACATTCTCATGGTTTTCGATTTGGACAGTTATTAGTAGGATGTGTACCTGATCTTGTTATATTTTGTTATGTTTGTTATATTTTATTATGAAAGTTTACGTTTGTTAAATAGTCTGTTGACAGTGCAAGTGAAATTTGCTCAGTGTAGCTGTATCTTGTGCTTCGTGAATAAATATATAAATAAAAATAAATAACTGAAGACTGGCTCACCATGCCGGCATGTCAACTGGGCTTCTTACAGTCCATTCACTATTACCGGTGTTGTACATCTCCTCTTAGAAGACTTCTGGCCTGTAACAGCTATAACATGGCAATCTCTTAACACCTCTAAAATAAATTGTTCATCTCTGGTTGATGTAGACCTTGAATGTCTGGATCCAGTTTGTCTACAAAAGGCGTATTCTCAAATAATGGCTTACAGCTTGATGCACATATGTGGATGATGTTCCAGCATATTTGCAACATAACTGAAGCTGTGTCTTTCATCAATAGTGCTACAGCTTTTGCAGCATTTTCTGGATTCAGTCATATTGAAAGCAACCTTCATTCACAGAACCTCTTGAAACACTTTGAAAAGTTTGTGAAATGTATACATAGACTGCCAGACATGAGCTCAACAATAGGGGCATCAAGATAAGGTAAAGCTCCTTCGTAGGAATTGGCGCCAAAAGGACACAGTGTACAACTTCCATTCTTGGATTGGTTTCAACTTCTCTTTTTATATGCATTGCCTCAACAAAGATGTAATGAATGACGCCTTAAAAAATTGTGAAGATGTATTGCATTCTGAGTATCATTTTAGTACATTAAATTGGCACTTCTCCAAAAAATCGAAGTGTTCTGCTTCTTTTGCAGATCACTGTATTTTTAATGTATTGAAAACCATAAAGTACTCTATGTATGTATTTATTTTTTATTTACGTATGAATCTCCAACCCTTGTCTCATTCCTCTACGGGGTCGGCTGTGAAGTGAGATGAATCTTCGTAGCGAGTTTTTATGACCGGATGCCCTTCCTGATGTCAACCTCATCAGAGGAGTTAATGAGATGAAATGAATGACGTGATATATGATAGTAGGAAGGGAGAAGGTGAAACTTGAAGCCGGCTCATAGCCTACTCTTGTCGAATAGCACTAAGATGTCTGCTCAAGGCTTAACGTTCCCATCTGGCGGATGAATCACCATCTGCAGCGTCATATGCCCCCACTCCATATGAACACTGTAGAGAGGCTTATGACATCCAATCTACTGATTAAAAATTGTATACCACCACCTCTCCTACCCTGCTGGCCAACATTCTGATGGTGAAATTTTTTTTGACCAGCAAGACTTGAACCTGCTAACTACAGTGTCAGACAATATAGACTTCAGTGCCTTAACGTGACCTCCAGACAGGCTTGAAAACCATAAAGTATTACAGTATGGTAAATTATAAAATCTTGAACCAACTTCTTGTATCGCAATCTTCATTAGTATATTTCAGCAACATTTCAAATATACTTGGTTCCTGGACACACTGCCAATTTGTGAGAGTAAATACAAATTTCTCTGGTGTAAACTGATCACAAATTTGTGGAAAATGTTCACAATCTTTATTTCACAATTGGTTGGAAGATGGTGTGCAGTGCTAGTTTTCCTCTGAAAACTTTAGTTCAAAAGCACGCATAAACCATCCACAGCTAGCCTAACTGTAATTTTTAACTCTTGCTATTGCCATAGCTTTCAGCCAGCACATTTCGCCTGTGACCGCACATCCAAACTGACTCATTTCAGTCACATATTTTTATATCCTATTTTTTATTTCTGGCAACTTCAGCTTTTGTCTGAAATGGCTGGCGGTTACTGTTTGTCTGTTTGAGATGAGCTTTACATTTACACCAGTCACGTATGCAGCTCTCCTCCACATGATACTTTTTCTTTATTCTCGGCCTCTTCAATAATGTGTGAGCTTTTCTTTAGCCGTGAACAGCGTATAATAAGCACTCTCATCAGTCATCCTAACGTGTGATATCACTTAAACAGACTCCAAGTAATTGATACAGTATCTAGACACTGCACGCTTCTTGCTTGTAGCAGGAATAGAGTTGCTCATACATTGAGGGGAAATATGCCAGCTACTAGATTTCTATGCATTGGGAGCACTGTACCTATATGCCAACTTTTTGCCATGAGCTTTTGGCAGGGATTATTCGCATAAATAGAGTATCACAACTGTATGCATTAAAATAGAGAGCATACTTGCTTTGTCCTCTTGGTGCACCCATAACCTACTCCGCATGTATTTTAGATTTCATATGGATTCAGCAATCGTTGCATCCTGAGCTGTTTAAATGAAATATCACACTTGTATGTTTCTCAGGACACACGCCTCACTGAAATTTTCGATGACCCTAGACATGAAAACTCCTCCAGATATTGCTTTTTGTAATACTGATTCACTTCAGATAGTTTTTGAACTCAGTCACTCAGATCTTCTTTGTTTTTATATTTATATGCCATCTTCTTATTTTATTTAATGTCATTCTTCACTTCACCAAAATTCTTGTTGCACAATAAGACATCACTTTGCAACAGAAGCAAACTGTGGAAGTATCGGTGCAAGCAGCTTTTTACTTAGGCAGAGGTGATAGAACAGAAATTAAGAACATATGTTGCAAAATTGCATTCATCAGGGAATGTTACGCTTACAGTCAAAGGTTGTAGAGAAATATCATTATCTCATAATTTTTATGGACTCTTTTCTGACAGTGAGCCAACATACAACACTTTTTTAAACTAGAAGAATGGAGAATTTATAAACTGCATTTCGTATTTATAAAGTCTGTAACAGTTATTCTACTTCCCTGTTGCCACAGTATATGTAAAAAAGCAGTAGAAATGGCAGAAAATCTGTAGTATTTGGTATCTATTCACATAAGTTTGGAACTGAAATTAGGGACATTTTAATCATATACCCTCTTCTTATCCCATTTTGTAATTCTATATGATGTGAATTCTGAAATCTGCTGTATGTTTATTTTTGTCTGGCTTCCCTGGAAAGTACCAGTACCTCATGTAGACTTGAGTCTCTCAAAATTGATCCTAATTATTTGAAAGACAAGTTGTTTCACATGTGAGTTAGTGCTTTTTTAGCAGTTTAATCCGAACAAGTCAGCTTTCCCCAGAAAGGGGCTAAAAATGTTCAGAGCCAATGTAGAAGTATTTACTTGATCAGTCTTTTTTTGGGGGGGTTTTATACTATAAACATTTCAGAGAACTATGTTTTCATTATAGAAATTTCCTGCGATTGTATCTAGCTTTATTTTGTTGTAAACAATTGTATAGTCACTCAAAGAAAGAATACTGTGCATACATTCTATGTTCCTCGCATTTTTTAAAATTATTATTATGAACTTTATTGGCCACATTGGACCACTTGAGTCTTTATGTACAGTTTTTCTTTGAAGGTTGTACTGTTTGGTTCTTCTTATCTGCTCAGTACTTCTTCATTCGTTCTGATCGCAGTGTTCTTAATTTGTCTGAGATCTCTACAGGTCTTCTGTGCATCATTTCAGTTGAAAATTTGTGATTCTTAAGAAGGGTGGTAATTTTATTCTTGTTCTTTGCATGTGTAATTTTGAGTCCAACTGTTTTGAGATCCTCTTGAATTTCTTTGATCCAATGCCCTCTTGTCTTTCCCAGATTTCTCATCACTTGTTGTCGTAAAATCCTGTTTTCTGATAATCGTAAGATGTGAAAGAAATACAGATCCTTTTCTTCTTCATCGTGTTGGTAACTGGGTCAATTTCTCCATAGACAATTTCATTGGGGAGGAATCTCCAGACTCCTTCAACCTGGTACTTTTTATTTATGCAAGTTCCGTTGATTCTTCTTTCAGTTTGTTCTTTCATTTTTAATTTGGAACGATGTTTTGTAAGCAAAAGTGGCTTAGGGCAAAGTTACAGTTTTGTAGTGTTGGATTTTAGTGTCTATTGACAAGCATTTTTTGTTTTAAGTTGACCAGGTTAGAAATTGTGCTTTTTTCACTTTGTTGGTTCTATTTATCCATGTTGCTTTCTCGCTTAAGCTGTGCAGATGATTTCTCCAAGGTATTTAAATTGTAGGACTATGTTAATTTTTTGATAAAATGAAATGAAATGGCGTATGGCTTTTAGTGCCGGGAGTGTCCGAGGACATGTTCAGCTCGCCAAGTGCAGGTCTTTTGAATTGGTGCCTGTAGGCGACCTGCACGTTGTGATACGGATGAAATGACTATGAAGACTACACATACATCCAGCCCCCATGCCAGCAAAATTAACCAATGACGGTTGAAATTCCCGAGCCTGCCTGGAATCAAACCCGGGACCCCTGTGACCAAAGGCCAGCACGCTAACCATTTAGCCATGGAGCCAGACAAGTTTTTTAATCATTTATGATGATTTTGTTTATGTCAATGGGTTTCATTGGCATGATCTCAGTTTTCTCAAAGGATATCTGTAATCCTATTTTTAATGCAATTTTCTGGAGATTGGTGATCCTGAGCACAGACTTCTTCCAGGTCTAGAGCTAAGAGAGCTAAATCATCTGCAAACCCTGCAGTTTGTTGTTCTTGAGGGTTTTGCTCCAATTTTGATTTCAGGTGGGTTTTCTTTATGCCAAATTTTCATGATGTAATCTAGTCTCATTGAAAAGCAGTGGAGATAATCCTTGCATTTAATTTTTTATCAGACTTAATTTTAATTCTTATCAAAATAAAATTCACCTACCATGCAGATTCAAACCCTGTGAATAGCCACAACAATCTATCTATAGGTTCAGTTGTTAAGAAAAGTATGCCTTAGGGGGAACTTGTACAATATCATGCGCTCATTCCTTTATTGAACTACTGTACATCCACAAAAGGTGAAAGAGATTGAGTAGCTTCTGTGTTCTTGTTTCTTTGTAATATTTTTCCCCTCCCAGTGGCCTATGACTTGTGAGTAGTAGCTATAGGGGTTAGCTGACACTGGCATTGCTTCCACTTACAGTACTTGTTCCAGACTCTTCCACCTTTCTTATCCCATCTCTCTTGGCTTGCATTTGTTCTCTTCCAAACATGACAGTATTAACCCTTAAGCTGGGTGCACACCAGAAGAGACACGACAGTTTGAAACGAGTAATTTTTGTTAGAGTGATTATATCAAGTTGACGTTGTTCATTATGACTCAACTGCATACAGACCTTAAAGCTTGTCTCTGGCTGTCAATGACCGCATAGGTCAAAATGGTGAAGGTGCTAAGAATTGCGTGTTGTCTTGTGGAAAGTAGGGATGTTCCGCTGTGCACATTTGCGTCCTCTTACTTTCATCATCAATCTAGTTCAGAGTACCCATATTCTGGAAAAACAGAGAAAATAAAATGAAATAAAAATGCAGAAAATATACAATGTCCAAATTAAGCTTTCAACTCTTAGACTGTACCCGAGCGGAATGACTCTGCGAGACTGGTATGTAGACGAGATGAAAGTCATGTGCAGCGAGTAGTACTTTCAGAGAAAGATAAAGACAGAGTGAGTGTGCTTGGTAGTGAAAGTGAGTGAACGAAAACGATAGACATGCTTGTGCTAACCACTCAAAGATGGCAGTACACAAGGTGTGCGAAGTAGCTAGTAAGTTAGAGTGCGGTGTAGCTTACAGTTCACGTTATTCCAGGTCTTTACTTTGAGAGTAAAATTAAATATTTGTCGATAATAACTTTCTGCCATTAATTTGTAATTGCCTTGTTCTCATTAAACCGAAACTTAAATTATTATATGATAAGTTAAAAAGAGAATAATTCTTATCTTCTTTATGTTCTTTTTTATATTGCCCAGTGTTTTAAAAGCTACCAATGTAATTTACGTAACATAGAGGTGCCAACTGAGCCTCCGTGGCTCAGGCAGCTGCGCGCCGGCCTCTCACCGCTGGATACCGTGGTTCAGATCCCGGCCACTCCATGCGAGATTTGTGTTGGACAAAGCGGAGGCGGAATAGGTTTTACTCCGGGTACTCCAGTTTTCCCTGTCATCTTTCATTCCAGCAACAGTCTCAACTATAATTTCATTTCATCTGTCGGTCATTAATCATCGCCCCAGAGGAGTGCGACAGGCCTCGGCCGCCGGTACAATTCCTATCCTCACCGGAAGTTGGGAGCTTTCTTTCATCCCATCCCTGACCTGGTCATTGACTGGAAAACAGGTTTTAGGTTTTCATTCAAAGGTGCTGTTGTTGTTTGAGTCATCAGTCCATAGACTGGTTTGATGCAGCTTCCCATGCCACCCTAGCCTGTGCTAACCTTTTCATTTCTACGTAACTATTGCATCCTACATCTGCTCTAATCTGCTTGTCATATTCATACCTTGGTCTACTCCTACCGTTCTTACCACCTACACTTCCTTCAAAAACCAACTGAACAAGTCCTGGATGTCTTAAGATGTGTCCTACCATTCTATCTCTTCTTCTCGTCAAATTTAGCCAAATCGATCTCCTCTCACCAATTTGATTCAGTATCTCTTCATTCGTGATTTGATCTATCCATCTCACCTTCAGCATTTGCAACACCACATTTCAAAAGCATCCGGGAGATAGTAGGTTCGAATCCCACTATCGGCAGCCCTGAAGATGGTTTTCCGTGGTTTCCCATTTTCACAGCAGATAAATGCCAGGGCTGTACCTTAATTAAGGCCACGGCCGCTTCCTTCCAACTCCTAGGCCTTTCCTATCCCATCGTCGCCATAAGACCTATCTGTGTCGGTGCGATGTAAAGCCCTTAGCAAAAACATTTCAAAAGCTTATATTTCTTTCTGAGCTAGTTATCGTCCATGTTTCACTTCCATACAATGCCACGCTCCACACGAAAGTCTTCAAAAACATCTTTCTAATTCCGATATCAATGTTTGAATTGAGCAAATTTCTTTTCTTAAGAAAGCTCTTCCTTGCTTGTGTTAGTCTGCATATTATGTCCTCTTTACTTCTGCCATCGTTAGTTATTTTATTACACAAGTAACAATATTCATCTACTTCCTGTAAGACTTCATTTCCTAATCTAATATTTCCTACATCACCTGCCTTCGTTCGACTGCACTCCATTACTTTTGTTTTGGACTTTTTTATTTTCATCTTGTACTCCTTCCCCAAGACTTCATCCATACCATTCAGCAACTTCTCGAGATCTTCTGCATTCTCACATAATATAACAATATCATCGGCAAATCTCAGGGTTTTGATTTCCTCTCCTTGGACTGTGATTCCCTTTCCAAATTCCTCTTTGATTTCCTTTACTGCCTGTTCTATGTAAACATTGAAAAGGAGAGGGGACAAACTGCAGTCTTGTCTCACTCCTTTCTGGATTGCTGCTTCTTTTTCAAAGCCCTCAATTCTTATCATTGCAGACTGATTTTTATATAGATTGTAGATAATTCTTCGTTCTCGGTATCTGATCCCTATCGTCTTCAGAATCATAAATAGCTTGGTCCAATCAACATTATCGAATGCCTTTTCTACAGCTACGAATGCCATGTACTTGGGCTTGTCCTTCCTGATTTGATCCTCTAAGATCAGACGTAAAGTCAGGATTGCTTCACGTGTTCCTACATTTCTTCTGAAGCCAAATTGATCTTCTCCCAACTCAGCTTCAACTTGTTTTTTCCATTCTTCTGTAAATAATTTGTGTTAAAATTTTGCAGGCATGAAATACTAAACTAATGGTGTGGTAGTTTTCACACCTGTCAGCACCGGCTTTCTTGGGAATAGGTATAACAACATTCTGCCGAAAATCGGATGGGACTTCTCCTGTCTCGTACATCTTGCACACTAAACGAAATAACCTTGCCATGCTCGTTTCTCCTAAGGCAGTCAGTAATTCAGAGGGAATGTCATCAATTCCAGGTGCCTTGTTCCTATTTAGGTCACTCACAGCTCTGTCAAACTCTGACCTCAAAATTGGGTCTCCCATTTCATCAGCGTCAACAGCCTCTTCATGTTCCAGAACCAAATTATCTACATCTTTACCTTGATACAACTGTTGGATATGCTCCTGCCATCTTTCTGCTTTGTCTTCTTTCCCTAGAAGTGGCTCTTAATATTAATACACCTAGATTTCCTTTCTCCAAAGGTTTCCTTGATTTTCCTGTATGCAGCATCTACCTTTCCCAGGACCATACAGCCTTCGATATCCTTGCACTTCTCCTTCAGCCATTCTTCCTTAGCTACCTTGCACTTTCTATCCACTTCATTCTTTAATCGCCTGTATTCTTTTCTGCCCTCTTCATTTCTAGCATTCTTGTATTTTCGTCGTTCATCAATCAGGTCTAGTATCTCCTGAGTTATCCACTGATTCTTAGTTGATCTTTTCTTCCTTCCTAACATTTCTTCAGCAGCCCTACTGACTTCATTTTTCATTACTCTCCACTCTTCCTCTACAGTGTTTCCTTCAGCCTTTTCATTTAGTCCTTGTGCAACATGTTCCTTGAAACAATCCCTCACACTATTTTCTTTCAACTTGTCTACATCCCATCTTTTTGCATTCTTTCCTTTCTTCAATTTCTTCAACTTCAGATGGCATTTCATGACCAACAATTTGTGGTCAGAGTCCACGTCTGCTCCTGGGAAAGTTTTGCAATACAACACCTGGTTTCTGAATCTCTGCCTAATCATAATGAAGTCTATTTGATACCTTCCAGTGTCTTCAGGTCCATGTATACAGCCGTCGTTTGTGGTGTTTGAACCAAGTACTGGCAAGGACTAAATTATGATCAGTGCAGAATTCAACCAACCGACTTCCTCTGTCGTTCCTTTGTCCCAATCCAAATTCTCCTACTCTACTACCTTCTCTTCCTTGGCCTACCACTGCATTCCAGTCTCCCATCACAATTAGATTCTCATCACCTTTTACATATTGTATTAAATCTTCTATCTCCTCATATATTCTTTCGATTTCTTCATCATCTGCTGAACTAATAGGTAGGCATATAGACCTGCACTATTGTGGTGGGCATTGGTTTGGTGTCTATCTTGACAACAATAATTCTTTCACTATGCTGGTTTTAGTAGCTTACCCGCTGTCCTATTTTCTTATTCATTATTAAACCAACTCCTGCATTTCCCCTGTTTGATTTTGTGTTGACCAAAAATCTTGTTCTTCCTGCCAACGTACTTCACTTATGCCAACTACATCTAACTTTAGCCTATCCATCTCCCTTTTCAGATTCTCTAACCTACCGCAATGATTCAAACTTCTAACATTCCACGTTCTGACTCGCAGAATGTCAGTATCCATCTTCCTGATGATCGCCCCCTCTTGTGTAGTCCCCACCCGGAGATCCAATGGGGGACTAGTTTACCTCCGGAATATTTTACCCGGGAGGAAGCCATCATCAGTACATCATTCATACAGAGAGAGCTGCATGTCTTCGGGAGGTAGTTACGGCTGTAGTTTCCCGGTGCTTTCAGCCGTGTAGCAGTATCAACACAGCTAAGCCATGTTGAGTATTATTACAAGGCCGTATCAGTCACTCATCTAGACTGCCGCCCTTGCAACTACCAAAAGGCTGCTACCCCCCTTTCGATGAACCATTCGTTAGTCTGGTCTCTCAACAGATACCCATCCGATACGGTTGCACCTGCGGCTCGGCTATCTGCATCATTGGGACACGCAAGCCTCCCCACCGTGGCAAGGTCACATGGTTCGCAGAGGAGGTCAAAGGTGCTAACTACTGTATTGTGAACTGCCTGTATTTAGTAAGTGTTCCAAAAAAGAAAAATGATCACAGAAAAAAAATCTGCAAAGAAATACCGGTATTGAGTCATTGATGCTTGTTTCTGTGCACATTATAATGGACCTACAAGGAGTGAACATGGTCTCTTAGACACCCTCCTCGTGATAAAGAAATATTGTAATGTACTTCATATTGTATTATGAGAGAGAGAAAGGCTTTTTTTTTTTTTTTTCGCCTATGAGTTATTTAAAATAACTACTTAACATTCTCTGTTTCATAAATACAGTCACAGGGAGGAAGCACACTGGTGGGAACAGCCATTGCTTTGTTGCCTTCATTTTCCTTCTGAGTTGCTCTGGTGTAATCCATTACGCTGTGAATCACCGCCAATTTATCACTGTTGAAGAGAAGTAAACTGTTTGTGTATGTGTTCAAATATTCTTGTACTGTACAGCAGTTGTTGCTGGGGATTTTGATGCTGTGGTGTGCAACTACGCATCACGGCACGACTTGTACTGACACAGAAATTCGCTAGGATTTTCATGTATGCTTGGTGTTGTTATTGAGCTCTTGTTTCTCATAAGCACTTTTACCAGTAATTTTTATGATTCTTTTCATGAGGCAGTATGACGGCACAGTAGTACCCGGTATTGTCTGAGCAAATTTATTAAATGCAATTAATTGCATCCCCCCCACCGTATAAAAATAACCTGTTTATTTTCTCAACCAATGTGTCTTGGGAGAGGTTTTTTATGTGCCGTAGTCTACCATTGTTGCTGTAAAAACCTAAATAATCCCCCTCTAAAACCTCCTGTATCTTTGTTTTCATAAAGATAATTTCCAGCTTAGATTCTTTCCCCCTTTTATCTTGAAATACTGAGTTTCACCAATACACGTGATGCTGTCAAGCAGAGCTCTCCAATATGGCAACCTTGTTGTCATAAGAGCAATACTGTTTTCTTAATATACCAGCATTCGTATTCAGAATGACACTTCCATTTGCTACAGGAACTGGGATCTTATTCCTGAGTTTCTGAACACTAACCTGTATGTTTCTGTTACAAGCGTGTTTAGAAACTGGCACACGCATGCCAATTTCATGAATAAGGCTCCTGATGAACACAGGCATTAGTTTGAAGAGTGATTAACAGCTTACTTGGAGCAATGTAGTTCATTTTCATTGGTTGTAGTGTTTCTTGTAGTGGTTGTTTACAATGGGCTTAACGATAACTCACGTCACAGATTGGCACTTCGTGATAAGATGTAACTTGTTTGACTTATGATACATTTATTTCACGTTCTTTAAGGTATTGTGTAAGTGTTAATGCAAAATATTTCAAAATGCTGATTTCAGAGTATTATAAACATACTCGAGCACCACTCTTATGTATCGTGTTCCACTAAATTTAATGCAGGGAAAATGGGAATATCCCAGGAAAACGCAGGGAAAATACAGGAGAAACGGATTTAGGTTACTAGCGGGCATCCTGTAGTGGAGGAAGATTTTCCTGTGCATGTCTAGTTCATTATTTGCTTCTCAATTTTTTCTCTTATTAACCATGATGAGTAGTCAAAACTTTCTAATTTCATTTTTGTAAAGTTAATGAATTTCTTTTCCTCTTGTAGTTAAGCCAGGAACATGGTAAGGTTCCTTTATTGATTAATAGGATATTGTCGTTGCTGGGACTAAACTTCCTATGTGATAATATTTTTGGAGATATACTGACCTGCAGCACATACGTTACGAAGAGCGAGAATACCTTGACAATATTCACACAATATTGCACCTTAGGTGACAGAACCTTACCGCCCATAGTTCTAAGCTAAAATATTTCACAGAGGAGGTTTTTCCCAAGCAGCGACAATATGTCAAAAACTTGTAAACATGTTTTTCATCCAAACACAGCAGGTAATAATGTAAAATAACAGCCACTTATTCATCTGATGTCATATTGACTCAGAGTAAAAAGAAATCACAGACTGTCTGCGACTCTATGAAGGAAGATATTTATAAATAGTCTGATACTTATTTTGTCTCTGACAGTTCCATTTCTTCCAGTGAGTACCTTGCTTTCAAATGTCAAACACTAAAATGTCATCATTCCATATTTGTCTTCAAAGTGCCAGCAAAACATGTCATCATTTGAACAATGTTCCTTACTATGTGCTTGTAGTGTAGGTAATATCTGACAAATGGTAGCATTGAAATCAACTTTCAACCTATTAGGTCGTGTTATGTACATTTAGTACGTGTTGAAGAGATGTTAAGTACAGAACAAAATTGGCCAACCGTACTTCTTTGGGATCTGAACCCACAACCTCCTGATTTTGCGTTGGTTGCTCTACCACTTGAGCTATGGTGGCCTAGGTCATCTTTGTTCTGTTGGAAAGTGGGATCCGAACCCACAACCCGATTTCTCGTCGGTTGCTCTGCCATACCTGCCAACCCTTCCGATTTACCCGGAAACTCTCCAGTTTTTAACTCGTCTTCCGATTTATTTTTATTTCTTCCTATTTTTGACCAATATAACCTCTAGTACGGCCAATACTCTTCTCCTAAGATAAACGATAAATTCTTATGTGCTTGTGCAATTTACGAAACCTCATTTTCAAGCATATTTATTTGATGCTTTATTTCATGAGTATTTCGTCCGTCTGCTTCGTGTATCATCAGGCGGCAATCATCCTGCATGCAAGAGAGGCTAGCGTGCGCTAGTGATTCAGTTAATCGGTACGAAAGAATAAGTTTGTTATTGTGTTGTTCGTGCCCTGTTAACACCGTTTCTGTGTGTAGTTTTGTCGGAGTTGTAGGCCACGTGTTTTTTCTTGCATTTCTGTACTTTTCCCCTCTGTCACAGTCATATGTTAATAATGTATGGGGCATATTGAATTGTTTTGTATGTGGTAGTTTCGCATATTTAAGTGCATAATTTTAATGAGTTGAATGCTTTTAAGGGGGTTATGTCGGTGACAGTTTTTGGCATTTTCTTTTCTCGTTATGGCCAAAAAATTTATAACAAACATTTTCTCCAAGTGTTCAGAGATACCTATAAATTTCCGTTCATTTTACCGTCTGATGAATGAAACTACCGTATGTTCTCGCCTAATTAACGCCCTTGCATAATTTATGCATCCCAATATTTTTGGGTCCAAAGTGGAGAAAAAGAAATGTTCACGTATTTGACGCACTCACAACTTTGAACATCCATCACGCAGCTCCAGATGGGTTTCGAAATAAAGATGTCAACTACTCAAGTAGCAGGGTTCCTATTGCGAAAGTGGGCATTCCAAACACAGTGCAACGTGCTGTTATTAGTTGGCAGGAAATCCCATTGCACTAGTTTTACGAGTGTTTCGGGGACGGGACACAGTATTCGAGTCGGTACAGTGTTCGTACTTCAAACCCACGTGTCTAACTTACCTGATGTACCCTATTTGACTTTTCAGAAAAAATCTCACGCCAGAATTTTACGCTAAATGACGATAACCGCAAATGAGTTGAACCCACTGTGTTTATATTTGATGCATCTTTTAAATGTAAATGAATTGTAAATAATTTGTAAATGTCTGAATTCCTTGAATAATATACGCATCCAAAATTTTACTCTGTATTTCTCATCAAAAAAGTGCATTAATTACGCGAGAAAATACGGTATTATGAATTTAGTTGCGTGTGTCGGTGTGACATAACTGTTATTATTCCTATGTGTCATACATGAGAATGATTAGGTGCATTTTCTTGTAACCTATTTTGTTTTCTTAGTTTCTGGATGGAATTCTGTTCATGTGAAGGAGAAATAAGTGTTGAAGGACATTGATTTGAGATTCAGATGTTTACAAGTAGTAGTGGGTTATTAATGTGCCTAGTGTATCCATCCAGGATGTGGCATTAGTTGGAAACTTGCACAAAATACAGTGTTTCTCCTAGATATTGCACTGTGAAATTGCAACGAGAGAGCTAGTTTGATGGTGTATAAACATGGAAAAGTGGACTAAAGTAGACTGGCTTGTGATGTTATCAATGGAGCCTGTTGGACATGTACAGATTTGGTGACTGGATTTTAATTTGTTATCTGCTTGGAATATGACTGGAGATGCTTTCGTGTTCCTGGGAATGGGTGCTTGGTGGGACATACAGTATTCTCGTGTACTAATAACATTGCCTTGGTGTTTTGTTTTTTTTTTTTTTTTTTTTTTTTTTTTTTTTTTTTTTTGGCTTGTAATAACATGACTTTGATTCTTGCTTGCTGAATTTGATCTCTAACCAGAATCTGTATTGATATCATCTATTTATTTGAATTGTGTAAAATTTATTTGAACTCTTAACATATCTTAACATACCAGAATGACTGTATCAATAATACACCAAAGCATAATTTAACAAATTGACAGTAATTATTGTTCCACCTTATTGATACAGTATGTTGTGTGCACTGTCAGTTTGTTAAATTATGCTACACATCAATACAGATCATGAAGTTGACTACTTGAAATACACCAGAGTATGAGTATCTTATGAGTTAATGAATATCATATTTTCAGTGGTGCTTAGATCTGTTTACTAAATGAATTATGATTTTTTTCAGTAAAAAATTTTGAGAATTTGACAGAAAGCTATGAAGGAATACAGTCTCTATGGAATTGATTCAGGAATATAATTCAGAATTTTTTGAAAAACAATGTGAAAAACTTGCGTAAATGAAATTGATTTGTGTCCCTTATCTTACATACAACTGAAATCGCTTCTTTTCTTTTCTTTTTGATGGAATGGGGGGGGGGGGGTGAGGGCTACAATCCATTTATAAACTATTTCCGACTTAATCATAAAAGTCACTGTAAGATTTAACGGGTACAGAAGGTCTTCTCAGTTTTTGAGACTTCACATGATCTGCAATACCTGGTGGTGTGCTATGAGTCACGGGAAATTCTGAATTACACTTTAAACACACAGCTGCTTCATTATCGTTATGCAAGGGTGCAAGTTATCACCAATACTGTTTATTTTATTTATCAACGATATTTTAGAGGGGTTTGGGGCAGAAAATTGGGCTGTGCCGGTAATTAATGGTTTAGAGGTACCAGGATTGATATTTGCAGATGATGTGTTATTGATGACGCTAACTTCAGGGGGGATGAATGTGTTGTTGTTTGAGTCATCAGTCCATAGACTGGTTTGATGCAGCTCTCCATGCCACTCTATCCTGCGCTAACCTTTTCATTTCTACGTAACTATTGCATCCTACATCTGCTCTAATCTGCTTGTCATATTCATACCTTGGTCTACCCCTACCGTTCTTACCACCTACACTTCCTTCAAAAACCAACTGAACAAGTCCTGGGTGTCTTAAGATGTGTCCTATCATTCTATCTCTTCTTTTCGTCAAATTTAGCCAAATCGATCTCCTCTCACCAATTCGATTCAGTATCTCTTCATTCGTGATTCGATCTATCCATCTCACCTTCAGCATTCTTCTGTAACACCACATTTCAAAAGCTTCTATTCTCTTTCTTTCTGAGCTAGTTATCGTCCATGTTTCACTTCCATACAATGCCACACTCCACACGAAAGTCTTCAAGAACATCTTTCTAATTCCGATATCAATGTTTGAAGTGAGCAAATTTCTTTTCTTAAGAAAGCTCTTCCTTGCTTGTGCTAGTCTGCATTTTATGTCCTCCTTACTTCTGCCATCGTTAGTTATTTTACTACCCAAGTAACAATATTCATCTACTTCCTTTAAGGCTTCATTTCCTAATCTAATATTTCCTACATCACCTGCCTTCGTTCGACTGCACTCCATTACTTTTGTTTTGGACTTATTCATTTTCATCTTGTACTCCTTACCCAAGACTTCATCCATACCATTAGAATAGAGCGTTAAATTTAGTGTCGCTATTTGCGAGGAAATGGGGATTGAGAATTAATGGAAATAAGTCTAAAATATTAGTAGTCCAGGTAGACAAAAGAAGAAAGATAGAAGGTAAATGGGTAATTCAGGGAGAAAGATTGGAACAGGTAAGGAAGTTGGAATATCTAGGAGTTATTTTTAATGATAAAGGAACGTGGAACGACCAGATCAAAAGGGTGAAAAACAGAGGATTGGCAGCCCTTGCCTCAGTCAGAAATTTGCTAGCCAAATACCCGGGTATCAGTTATAAAACACTAAGGCTAGTGTTAAGGTCGGTAATTTTTGGGAGGGTATTGTATGGCGCAGAAGTTTGGGGGCTGGATGAGAAAAGAGAAAAACTAAGAAGGATTGTTAGTACTTTTGCTAAGTTAGTAATGGGCTTACCGAGGTGTACAGCAAATGCAGGGGCGGAATTAATGTGTGGGGAGGATTTGGAATCAGAGGGTGTGAAAAGAATAGTTAGATACTGGATGAATTTAAAAAGACAGGAAGGTGGGAGGGTATTACAGGCAGTGTATGAACAGCAATGTAAGAGCATGTATAGGGGTGGATGGCTAGAAAAAATAAAGGGATATTTGGAGAGGATAGGATTAGGACACCTGTGGGGGGTGGTCTGGTCGAAGACAGAAGTGAGAGGGATGAAGATACTTGAAAGGAGAATTAGAGATATCCATAGGCAGAAATTATTGGGGGAAAGCAGACTGAGAAACTCGCTGAATGTTTTGACGAAAATAGAGGAGATAGCAGGGTTGAATATTAGATACGTTGATAGGTCAAAACGGTATGGGATGATGTGGTGGCTGTTAGGATTGCAAAGGAATACAGGGTGGCTGCAGGGGAGGGATAAGACAAGGTGTATACTTTGTGGAGCTGTGAATGATGAATTTCATTTGCTAAGAGACTGTGAGGAAACGAGGGAAATAAGACATGGATTATTGAGTGCCGAGCATCGGAAAATATTGGGGAGAGGGGATGAGAAAGCAATCTTGAGATGGATTAGTAAACAGTGGGAAAAAGGGGGTGAATTGAACAGGTATTTATGTGCAGCAAAACAGGACTGTGAGAGTAAAATGAAGGAGGGTGAGTTAGAGGGTGGACAAGGGGGTAGGGGGGTGGGATAGTTATGTATGTATATGGGAAGAGTGTGTATATAAGGGAAGGGGATAGTATGATAAAATTCTAATGGGTTAGAGAATATAGGAGTCGAGTACTTAGTTAAGTATGTGGAGTTGGGTAATGATATGGGATTGCATGAAGGCAAGGTCTTTCTGTTTGTGTTAGAGTTGGTTGGAATGCAAGTGCTGAAATGCTGAGTGTTGTTGTTTGGAGTATTGATTAGGTGTAGGTCAGGAACAATAATGTGACGCAAGTGCAGAGCGCAATAAGGACACTTGATGAGCATGTTTGAACATTGAGTAAGTGACTGCTACAGCTAATGACCGCTAGGAATAATACTATCATATCGTCCCTGCTCTGGCAAACTAACGAATCTGCAAATTGGCAAAACATTAGGAGAGTTGAAAGAAGCTGTGATTACTCATGTCAAATCAATTTTGATATTTAATGATTGGTTTCATGTGTTAGACATACAGAACGAGCTGCAAATGTAATACATTTTTAGAGGGTTAGACATTACATAAATAATACAATCTTGACCAAAACTTCACAACTACACTTTCCCTAGTTTGTCAGTTTCGCTAGTTTGCCGTTGTGGGGACGATATATTATTATTATTATTATTATTATTATTATTATTATTATTATTATTATTATTATTATTATTATTATTATCATTATTTCTCTCTTGATTCTGGGGTTTTAATTCAACGGAATGAGGGGCATGGCACGAGGTTCTGAAGATGACTGCTGTGGTGACTCTATTTTTGGGGTTTTACATTTCCGGAGTATCCAACGAACCTCATGGCATGCCCAGGGGATACGGTAATTTCTTTCCTTACCCTTTTTTGTGATATGAGTTGTCCATTATTATTATTATTATTATTATTATTATTATTATTATTATATTAGGGCAGGTGCTTTTTTCTCACCATTCATGCATATTAGGGGGGAGTAAGGGAGGATGGGCAAGTGAGAAAGACGGGGTGGGTAAGGCCCACTCCAAATAAGCCAAGGAAGGGAAGAATACGATAGGTTGGATAGGGGAGGAGAGAGGATCCAGTTAGATGTGGACCGTCGTAATGGAATGGTGAGAAGAAAACACACTGTCATCTGGTAGGATGGTTGGGGTTTTCCTTCGGGCCCCACAGTTAGGGCCGGCCGTGTCATCATGGGGAAGGCGGCCTTCTTCTCACCAGGGGGGTGACACGGTCGGACGGTAGCAGCAGTCAGCTAAATTTGTATTGCTTCACTTTATTATTCTCTATTATTTATTTTACTCTGTATGTGAACATGTATAGGGGCGAAGTTGCCTGTTATGTTCAATAAATGTTCTATGTTCATTATCGTTATGCTTAAGTACAGAAATCCTTTTCATTGTGTATCATTGAACTGGCACTTTCATGTTGGATCCATTACAGAAGTCAATAAAACTAAACCATCCCTATTTCACTGGCCACACCACAAAACCCAGCATTTTAACACTTCAGCGAACACCGAATAACTATTAACTGTTCCTGTTTCTTGTCAAGTTTAATCAATTTGAAATAACAATAACATCTGATTTGCAAACAATGAGCAGATAGGTTTAAAATTTTATAATATGATAGCTTATGAAATGCTGCCTAAACTGTCATTGTTTCAACATTCAACATACGATAGTTGTGTGCATAAATGGACTGTACTTTTTTTTAATATTGCATGAAGCAAAAACCAGTAGGTATTTTCAATTTTGTTCAGTTTTGATCAAATCTGGGACAGAAACTGTAATCCAGTATTATCCCAGGAAATTCAGGATGGATATCAGTCCTATATGTATGAATCCATCTGCTGTACAGGCAGATGGAAAGATGTATTTCTTTCACCGAATGTGTGATAGATTAGAAAAATAACAGTTTTTGATGAAATATATTGTGTACTGTATGTGCATTTGATGTGGATAACAATGCATTCACATCTCTGGTGTTTTACTTTTCAGAGTTTTCTAAAAATGACAAACTTTGTTGAAAACTAGCAAATTAATTTCTGTTAATATGTAGGGGATTACAGCAAAATTAGCTGTAGGAAGAAGACTTGTGGGGGCGGGGAATTGCATGCCTGTTGTGAATCAATACACTGAAATAATTGAATCATTTCAAGTATTTGAGTTGTTTGTAATCTTTATGGCAGTATACTGAATGTAAAATAAAATATAAGATGAATAGAGTGAAGGTGTACTCAGTTGTGATCTGTTGATGTCAAAGAAGAATGTTTCAGAAAAATTAGACTTCTCTCCAGCCCTCAGCGTATCTCTAGGTGTTTATCTACTTGAAGGTCACAGATTTTTGTAATCATACAACAGAAATTTTAAAAACAATCAACACAAATAATTTAACACATTCACAAAAATTTCACTAATACATAAAACTATTCTTCACTGAGCTGCATTTAGGGTTGTCGCTCAGGTGGCAGATTCCTTATTAATTGTTTACCTAGTCTTTTCTTAAATGATTTCAAAGAATTTGGACATTTTTAACAAATAATTCCCTTGATAAATTATTCTATTCCCTAATTTCTCTTTCTATAAATAAATATTTGCTCTAATTTGTCTTCAATTCCAACCTTACCTTCATATTATGGTCTTTCCTACCTTTCTAAAGCTGCGCTCAGACTTACTCGTCTAGTAATGTCATTCCACACCATCTCTCCACTGACAGCTCAGAAGGTTGCAAGTTATGAATCTCATTATAAACCCGTATTGGATTTCAGAATAAGAAGTTATAATGTTAATAAAACCACCTTTCCAATACACAATAGTCCTTTATATTTAGGATAAAAACATTAATTTGTTTCATAAAATAAACATGATGAGGAATGCTAAAATCACATATATTGGTTGAAAAACGAACAGCACTGATGGATAAAACGTTGTCCAGATCGGCGTAAATAACCTTATAGGACTCCCTCGTGTTGTATTTCAAACATTATTTATGTTAGTAGTATGTTAATATCGGGCTTCAAATGAAAATTCAATATTCATTGACATGCCCCACAACAGGCGACTTAAACGCACTCTACAGTGTGCTAGCAGCATTGCCAGACCTGTAGCTCAGATCCTTTCAAACAGAACAAAGATGGCCTAGGCCACCATAGCTCAATTGGTAGAGCAACCGACGTGAAATCGGCAGGTTGTGGGTTCGGATCCCACTGATGTCCGGCTGGCCATTTTTGTTCTGTACTTAACATCTCTTCAACACGTACTACATGTACGTAACACGACCTAATACGTTGAAAGTCTGTTTCGATTACAATGCGGTCGTGAAAATTCAATATTCATTAACATCATAGTTCATTACAAGAGCTCACCCTTATGTGAATAACTGTTTTTAATCACAAACAGTCTAGTGCCATTGAGTGAAGATTATTATGGTCATTGTTTTATACGAACAATTAATCACTACATATTATAGTAACATTTTCAAGTCATTCATTCCACTTAAATTTTAAGTAATTTTAAAGATCAATATTTGTTTTAATAGACATATAATCTTATTGATTATTTTTAAATTGTTAAAATTCATATTTTATCAATGCAATATTAGACGTTTTTTCGTTATATATACCGGGATCAGGGCCCTGACCCACCATGGATTAAGTTATCTTTAGCTGATGATGCTCACTAAGATTGAGCGAAACATGCTCTACTTGTAATTTCTATTGATAGTTTTATCCTAAATATAAAGGACTATTGTGTATTGGAAAGGTGGTTTTATTAACATAATAACTTCTTAGCTCAGAAGGTGCCGGTAGTCGAGCAGCTCTTCTCCTTGCTCCCAAATCTTGGCAGCCCAAAGTAACATTGCTCTTTTGCAGAAACCACCCAGATCATGTCATGCTGCTTTCCTTTGGTTCTTTCCCTGTTCTCATATCAAGTAATCCTGGTGTGGGGCCATAGTGAAACCATACTGTAATGGTGGTCTTACCAAAGACTTATATGCCCTCTCCTTTCCATCCTTACTACAACCCCTAAATACCCTCATAACCATACGAAGAGTTCTGAAACCTTGATATACAATCTCATTAATGTTAATACCCCGATGATCTTTCCTTATATTAACACCTAAGTAATTACAGTAATGATAACCATATGGCCTTAGGTACCATATGTGGGCATTTCAGTTTGTCACCATCTCCCCTCCTGCTCATGAATTTCAACATCTTGTTTTACTCTTGGCCTGCTAGATGGCAGAGTAAACTGAATCTCTCTTGGGCGTTCATGGCTGATTTTTAATTAATTCTGCCGGGTGAACACCATATGTCATCAGAGATCTTATACTTGCTGATGTCGCACAACACGGATTGTTAAATGGACTTTTCTCCGCCCTTCAAAAATCCAACTACCTCTGCCGGGTTTGAACCCCTCAATCTTGGCAGTCTAAGGCCAACAATCTACCACTGATCCATAGGCAGCTTAGTACTTCTAGTGATCCCCATGAAGTACTTTCACCCCATCAAGACAGTTAAAACTGAAAGGACTTTTCTTATTGGTAAAAATTACAGCCTGACTTTCAATCCCATTTACCATCATAAAATTTTCTGCTGACCATCTCTCCACATTGTCGAGGTCTTTTTTCTTTTGCAGTTGTTCACAATCCTGTAATTTATTTACTACTCTCGTTCAGTTCTGTTTTCTAGAAACTTAGCCACCCATTCAACCACTCTTTTGTCTAGTTCAGCAGTCCTTATTTTTGTCAGCAGCCTCCCATAATCTACCCTATTAGAAGCTTTGGATAGGTCAACGGCAATACAGTCCCCTTTTGGCCTCCTGAATGTAAAATATCTTCTATATCTAAATTAAAAATTTGTTCTAAATTGCAGAAATATCACACATTATTTTATATTGCTTCTTGACTGTTAAACCTGAAAGAAAGGACATTCAGTTCTGAATTTTAATATCTCTAATTTGTGTACTACAATTCACTCATGAAGTATGGCAAATTTACTCACTGCACATGCCACTTCCATTAATCTCATCCTCTTCTCTGTCAGATACACTGTGATCTACTGTGACTGTAGTCTTCAGGAATACAGTCAGCACTTCCAATAAAATCAGAATCAGTTTTGGCACTGAAGTTACTGTCGCTGTCTTGAAAGATCTAAATATTCAAGCACTTCAGAAACTTTTAGCTTTGAACTTTGCGCAGCCATTGAAATACGGGGGTCATTTCATTAGTCATGGCAACGATGTTATATTTTGCTCATAATCCTCACCGAGCTATGGCATCTTGTCTTCTTTGGGGGTTGGTTAATAAGACACGATGGAGTTAGTGTACTGTTAGCTGTGCTCCAAGATGGATGTAAGTTGAACAGCAGTACGTGAAAATTGAACTTCTTTGTGGCAGAAGTAGATGTCTTTGTCGTTTGGAGATAATGGAAGTGTTGGGTGATAGTGCTTCACCATATAAAACTGTTCAAATATTGACATGTAGGAACTATTGAACTGTCACAGAGTGGACATCCTGTATCTTCTCACAGGAAGTTGTCTGTGACTGTTATTGAAAATGCTTAATAGAAGACCAAACAGGTTGGCTAAGCATTTTAGATCGCATAGCTGTGAACTTACATTCAGGGGATAGTGGGTTCGAACTCTGCTGTTGGCAGCCCAGAAGATGGTATTCTCGTTCTTATCCTATCATTGCCATAAGATCTGTCTGTCAGTGCGGTGTAAAACAAATAGCAAGCAGTAATTGTTTCTATTTCTGTGTTCATAGTGTTCTGAATTTTACAGCAGGCCTATATCATACTACTGATTTGACTTAGTGGAGCATACCATAGAGTTAAAATATGTGGTCTGTGAATCACCAAGTGCTCAATGTTTTAAAATGTTCAGTTTTATCACCTGCATATTATGATGTGTCTAAAGATTGTAGGATAGCAATGTCAGATGCATGCAGTTAATTTCTCTCCCATTGTGAAATATGAAGAATATAAAAATAATATTGTATTTGTATTGAGAAGTGCAGGGTTAGAGTATGTTGTTTTGATATTAATATTCACTGTATTAGAAATGTTACTCTATCCTGATTATAGCTTTGGTTGGTTAGAGCTTGCATGAAGTAATGAAAGGAAGAGAATGAAGTCTTGAAAACATTTTAAGGAGAGTTAGTTTGTGTTTTATCATCTTTACTAACTGGTTCCAAAGAACTGTTTATTCAGATAATTAACAAGTTTAATAGTGTATGTCTCAAGTGTAGCAAATCCTTACTCAGTGAAAATCTTAACTGAAATCATAATTGGAAACATGCACTACATAGTCTTTAGTGACTGAACACCCACTGAGAGGAAAGTAGATTGATTCCGTGCATCACTCAAGCCTGTCTTACACACTCAGTAGAAATGTTTACTACCTACAATGATTTAAATATATGTACAACGAGAGCTCACTGAGATGGAACGGGGCATGATATCAGTGTCCACTGGCTTGGTCCTTCCGCCATGAAATTTCTGGCGAGTTTCAGATACTTTGTTCAATCGTGAGTAGTGAAGTGGTGTGGTGAAATAGAAATGCCAGGGAGTTATAAAATTCCACCTCAGCCAAGGAAGCTAAAATATTAGATGGGGACTTCTGATGCCTTCATTGTGTGGTGAAGTCAAACTGAGAAGCTTTGTTAGAAACTGAGCCTGCCGACATAAGGTTGACATCTGGAAATGATTACCAATATTCGTACCATTTCATCGAGAGGTGTTAGTACTTGGATTTCATGGGCATGTTGCTGCACCTATACTAAGGATCATGAAACCTATCTCTCAGCACCGATTACGGTGATGTGGAACATGTCACCTGTGGTCTCTAGGTCAATGGGAGAGCATCATTTAGGGTGGTAAATCACACACTACATGTTATTGCAGTCCAGTGGACGTTTATGGGCCTGGCACAAGACGCATCTTCCATTCTTGTACTTGCTGTTCGAGGGCCTCGCTTGTCTCATCAGCTAGTATGACTTCGTCCGCATATAATAACGTCCATGGATGCCTCGTCTGAATGCCATTTAAGATGGTGATCATGCAGAGTTCATGATTTAGGCTCTTTTTCTTCTTCTTTTATGACCACATAGGATCACTTTCGGCAGTCCGTCGTTCAGGTCTCTTTGAAGGGATTGTTCGGGCTTTGCGGTCCTCCCAGTACTTCTTCAGACGTTCCGATCTTCGTGCCCTTTCCTCAGTTGAAAATATGCGTGGTGTTGGTTTGTTTTGTGTAAGGGTAAAGCGGACGTTTGTATTCTTGAGTTTTGTATTCAATTTTATCTTATGTGTGGTGTCTTCTGTTGTAAGGCCTATTTCCTTCAGATCCTCCCTTATTTCTCTGATCCATTTACATCCTGTTGTGGTATTTTTTGAGACGAGATTGTGTTGTACTAGTTGTTTCAGACGTTTCGAATCCTGCATCCTCATGATATGTCCAAAGAATCCCAGTCTCCTCTTACGCATATTATCTGTAATGGGTTCTAGCTCTTTGTACACGACTTTGTTAGGTATTAACCGCCACTGTCCATCTTTCTGGTATTTTTTATTGATGCAGGTTCTTCCAATCCTCCTTTCAATTTTCTGAAGTCTGTCAGTCTTTGATTGTTTATTCAGGTAAAAAAGTATTTCTTCTGCATATGTAGCTTCCGGTTTTATAACTGTGTTGTAGTGTTTAATTTTTGTATTTATTGTGAGACGATTTTTTTTTTTTTTTTTTCAGATATCCTTTGTTAATTTTTGTGCTTTAGCTAATCTATTTGTTCTTGTTTGGATTGAGATTTTTTCATTTAGGTTATGTGTTATTACTTCTCCAAGATATTTAAATTGAGTTACTATTTTGATTTTATTAACATTTATGGTAACTTCTTTTAGTTGTGTTGGTTTTTGGGGCATAATTTCCGTTTTTCCAAATGATATTTTGAGGCCAATTTTATTTGCAATGTTTTGAAGTTCTGATATCTGGTTTTTTGCTTCTTTTATGTCCACTGCTAGTAATGCTAAATTGTCAGCAAAACCCAGGCAATTTGTTTTGATTTTTTGGCCAATCTTTATTTTAGGGGGACATTTCCTAAACCATTCCCTCATTACCATTTCTAGAGCACAATTAAATAATAGTGGTGAGAGCCCATCTCCCTGCCGTAGTCCGGTTTTAATTTTGAATATCTCTGATGTTTCACCCCTAAACTTCACTTTTGATTTGGTGTTGGTGAGAGTTAATTTTATCATGTTTATTAATTTGGGGTGTAGTCCAAGGTGTCTTAAAATTTTAAACAGAGATTCTCTACGGATGCAATCGTAAGCTTTCTTGAAATCTACAAATGTTATCAGGATATCTCTGTTTCTTCTCTTGTTATAGTCCATTATCAACTTGAGACTCATGATCTGATCAGGACAGCTCCTCCAGGGTCTGAAACCTCCTTGATATTCTCCTAGTTCTTTCTCAAGTTGTAAACTTATCCTATTAAGGATGATTATTGAAAAGATTTTGTATGTTATGTCTAGGAGCGAGATTCCCCTGTAGTTATTAGGGTCAGTTTTGCCTCCTTTTTTGTGCAGTGGGTGAATGAGGGCTGTTGTCCAGTGTTCTGGTAGTTCTTCTTTAATCCAGATAGAGACAAGTTGTTGATGTAGGGCAACTTTTGCTGATGTTCCTGCATATTTCCAGATTTCCGCAAAGGTCTGATCTTCTCCTGGCGCTTTGTAGTTTTGTAATTTTTTCAGACCTTGCTAGACTTCCTTTATTGTGGGGGGGGGGGGGGGGATTGATGTTCTCTGGTGGTGTTTTTATCGGGGTGTTGGTGTCCAAATGAAGGAGTTCTATAGGTTCCACACAATTTAAAAGCTTGCTGAAATATTTAGCCAGAATTGTCTTTATTGTTATGAGCAAGCTTACCATTTTCATCCTTCATCAGTAGGGTCGGGGGTTCATATTTTTGGAGCTGCTTTCTGAAGGGTTTTGTAATAGTCCCTTGATTGAGTTTTATTATAAAGTCTGTACCCTTGAGATTCCAAGGCATCCTGGTCTGTGTTTCTAATTTCCTGTAATCCCATGATAAGAATTTTGTGTTGGTCCATTATGTTGGTGATCACTTTTAGTTTACCGGTTTGCATGAGTGAGTTTATATTGTGTGTAGAGAAGTAGGTTATCTGCTTTGGTTTGATTCTTGATTTTGTCTCGTTTGTGTATGTGGTACTGGGGTATTTCTGTGCCTCCGACTTCACTGTATCTTTCCGGTGCCAGCCCACCGTATCTGAATGCTGCCTTCTCTGAACTCTTGGTTCAGCCGGTGGAGTATTCCTTAAAAGACCTTCCATGGTTGACTGTCAAGGTGTCACCTGTGTGGGATTAGGTCCCGAATTACAACTCTGGATGTGATCCAGTGAGGTGATAATGAGGCCGCTCCTCTGGAGTACAGACGCCTTGTGCAGCCGCCCGTAACCTGGAGAACAGACGCTGCATAATGTATTCCAGTGGCATTTCCCAAAGGGGTTCATTCGCCCGAAGCCGTTGGCCCCCTTACGGAGTCAGGTTATTTCCCGCCGTCTAACACTCAGCTTTGGCAGTTTTACAGCTGGGTGCCAGACCAGCAAACCCTCCTCCTTTCTCATTCCGGACTTGGGACCGGACAATGGCGGAGTTATTTAGACTCTCTATTATAAGCAAATGTTTTCTTGAAAAACAAATGACTGATGATTGCAAAATATATTTTCATTGATCAAATTGTTTCATTCCTGCATTTCTTGAGTCTTTAGGGAGTGATTGTGCATCATCACTGAAGGGGGTCGTTATCAATAACTACAAAGGGAATAATATTGACCATTCTTTATTTTGAGTATGTGTGTGTGTTATCAAACATGAATACAGATAAAAGATTTATCATTTCAATTTAGTTGCTCAAATCATTTTCTGTCACAAACTTCTGTTGTAGTTTTCTTTTACTCGCAAGAAATGAAATTTCTAATGAATATATCTTGCAAACTTGTCCTTTTACGAAAGACCACCATCAGATATGACAGTAGGTTTCCACTTCTTGCGGTTTAACTTTGCACTAACAGAATTATGGTTTTAGCATAGTGTTTTTTTTTTATATATACCCAAAGAGCCTTTGATCTGGAAGGAACAGAGATTTTATCATCCCATAGGTCTAAGGTCTTCGTAAAAGCTTGGCTTTTTGTTAGTAAATTGCTATGAAGCAGGTTGCTAGTCATACACACAGTCCCAGTTCGCTTTTAATGTTAATATAGTAAAACCTCATTCACCTGGATCGCAAAAAGCCAGCGTCGTGGACGAATGCAATCTGGAATAGGCCGCTTACCAGGTCTGCGTCGTACATGTGTACGTCCATCACTTGCTTACAGACAGAACCTACTCTCATCACTGAATACACCAGAGCACCATTCCCCTCTGCAGCCGACTCTTTTCAAGACACCAGACTAGCCGTGCTTGGCAGTGTTGTGGTGTCAGTGATAGCCTGGCCAGAGGCACACATGATAGTAATCCTGCTGCAAGTAGGCAGTTCCCAATGGTCCTTGGTGACACAACCAGTGCAACATGTAATCAGATTCCTTTCCTGGATGATGTTCAGTCGGCCAGCGTTACTCGTACAATGTGTCGATCTTGACGTGCGTCTGTACTACACGGACGTCTGGAGCCTGGTCTATGGGTGTGGGAATGTTTCACAGACCACTGCTGAAAGCAGCAACACACCACCAATACATTGTGCCCAACATGTGCAACAATCCGTCAATACGGCCATCCAGCTTCCCACAGGCCCATAATGCGACCCCGTTCAAATGGCTGCAGTTGTTCAACAGGAGCATGTACTCGTTTGCAGGGTGTGATTGTCTACCCTAGAATGAATGTTGCAAACACTGTTCACCTCTAACCTCTAACCTCAGCACAGATACTGCCTGCAGAGTCAAAGTAGTGTGCACGGACAGGCCTCCTGAGCGCCATCTGATCGCTGAACCACTAGCATAATAACCCCTCAGCATACACATATTACACCCTGGTGCCAGAGGAGGTTGCATGGTTTGTGGGTGTTTTTTCTTCCTGGCAGTGTAGAAAGAGCTGTACCAGGCGAGCCGAACATGTTCTCAGACACTCCCGACACTAAAAGCCATACGATAAGTAAGTTCTGAGAATTGCGATGCCAGTTGCCTAAGAAAGTTAGACATTTTATTTTCATATTTAATTTATATGTAGAGTGCAAAATGCTGTGATGTCATAAGATAAAGAAATATCTTGTCATTGCCGTGCCCTTAATTTTTAAGTATCTCCTTCATCAGAAAATGGGCATACACATTTCTTTGTTGTTGTTCAAGTTTCTGAGGGCAGAAAAATAATGAATCTTCAAGTTGATAAAATTAATGTACAGTTATAAGAACAGTAAACTATAAAAAATGCTTGATTGGGGTTGCCGGGAATAAAATGGCATTTTTAGTTCCTTGCCTTTGCTCAGTTCAAAGAGAGACTTATTCTGGTTAAACAACTTACAGGGTCAAATTCAGCAACATGTAAAGGTGTCTTATGAGAGAGAAGTTTATGGTGTAAGTGGCAGTAATAAGGTGACTTGTGTAATGTTCCATGAACTTACTAAAGATTTGGAAAGTAGTTACTCCTTTCTTCTTCTTCTCCCTTTGTGCTGTTAGGCGTCGGGACATTTCAGCCATTTACTAAAGTTTCTTTTGTCGTGCGCCATTCTCTGAACCTCATCCAGGGTCTTCCCTTGCTTCCTGATCAGTCCCAAGATGTACTCCTCCCATTCAATCCATGGCCTCCCTTGTGTTCTTCTTCCTGTTGGTCTGGCTTGCCACACCTGCTTCGCTTTCCTTTCATCTTCCATCCTTTGTAGGTGACCAATCCTCTCCTCTCAATGACATCCATTATTGGCTCCTGCTGAAGCTCATCTCTCACTGTGATGTTCCTAATATGGTCTCTTCGAGTTTTCCCGGCAACTTTCCGCAAATATCTCACCTCTGACCTCCGATTTCACTGCGTCTATCCATTGATTCCTTGGTCTCCCAATTGGCCTCTCCCCTTTCACTGCTTTGTCAAAGTAATTCCTTCTTGTTCTTGTTCCGTCCATCCTCATAACATGTCCAAATCTTTGTAGCCGGTGTCCTCCTAAAAACTCGGTAACAGGTATTTTCATGCCAGCCTCCTCCCTGTTTGCTCCATTTCTAATCTTGTCCTTCGTGGTCTTTGGTTCATTGTTTTGACGAATTTCATTTCTGCTGACTGGATTTTACTATTTCCCTTGTTATGCAGGTACATGTTTCGAGTCCATATGTAAGAATTGGAATGAAGTAGGTATAAAACATGGTCAATTTTGCTTTTTGCTGTATTTTAGCATCCCAGAGTAGATTTCTCAATTGAAAATAAAATTGAGAAACTTTCTGAGTCCTATTAACCTTTTCGCTGCTAATATTGTGAGAGACTATCTGACCCCTCCATGCTGAATTATTTTTAAAAAATATGTTGTATGTTCAGTCTTCAGCCCTAAAGCCTCATTCACAATGCAAACGTAACCGTAAACTTAACGACGTAATGTAACCATAACATTAACGTAAACAGTACACAGCAGCCAATCAAAACACTGCCATGTTATTTAGCACAGAAGTCGAGTTTTGGGCTATCTAGCAGTTTTATATTTCAATACCTCGTTGGAATCAAACAACGTAGTAGCGGAATTCATATTACTTCAAACATCTATTGCTTTGCTCCTGGGAGCTGTGTAGGCCTACGGTACCTGAAAAGGCGATCTAAACAACGGTGCAGAAAATGGGTTCATCCCTTGAATCAAAGGAGTTTATCTCAGGGCGATTTCGGTAATCAACTGTAAGAAATGACCCTCATCAGTTCATTTTGGGCATGCGATTGAAATCTGAACTGTTTGCTTTTCTTACGATTCGCTTCCCCTTTTCTAATAACAAGAAATGTAACGTCTCCTTTACTGACATCTATGACCCTATCTATCACACCTCGATGAGATGTTTGGATCTATTTGTTTGGATGATATCGTTTTCATAAACTAGTAGTCCGTCATAACGTTAAGAAATATACAGGGACACTGTTTTATTTATGACAGGGATTGTCTCGTCCGTTCGCCAGCGCTGCGAGCTTGTCTTCCCCCATTTACCATCAGATTGCTTTGCTACAAGATATTTATTTCCACCTATTATTTTCCGGTACAGCATATTTGTAATTCTTTTTCCTTCTATCATACATACATACATACAAGGATTATTTTGAAAGAGAAGTACAAGTGTTTCGTCGAATGAAGTCATTATATTGTGCACAACATACAATGTTTACCTCTGCTCTGATTGGCTGGTTCTTAAAGTTAACGTAAAATTAACCGCAAGAGCTTGGAGTTTGCAATCCCTTAATTTTACGGACTCGCAGTTAAGTTTACGTCGGCGCATTGTGAATGGTTCCATTAGATAAGATGGCCGCTAACTTCTAAGTTAACGTTAATTTTACGTTACGTTACGTTTGCATTGTGAATGGGGCTTAAGGCTGGTTGTATCCTCAACAGCTCCGCCATCAGCTGTCATAGATGGCCTAGGCATCACTGAAGAGGCTTACTAGGAAAATGAGGAGTGAGGTAGTTTCCCGTTGCTTTCCTCACTGAGACAGAAGCCACTATCAGGTATCATTCTGCCAAGCCCACCAAAATGCATGCACCAACAGACCCTATGAGCAACATTTTCACACCATTCATAGCAGGGACTGGCTGGAGACGGAATGGCATTACCAGCATCGTTCATACCTTAGTCACCGAGCTCGATAGCTGCAGTCGCTTAAGTGCGGCTAGTGTCCAGTATTCGGGAGATGGTGGGTTCGAATCCCACTGTCGGCGGCCCTGAAAATGGTTTTCCGTGGTTTCCCATTTTCACACCAGGCAAATGCTGGGGCTGTACCTTAATTAAGGCCACGGCCGCTTCCTTCCTACTCCTAGCCCTTCCTTGTCCCATCATCGCCATAAGACCTATCTGTGTCGGTGCGATGTAAAGCAACTAGCAAAAAAAAAAAAAAAAAACCATACCTTAGTCACTTTCATAGCCAAGGATAAGACAGAGACAGTTCAATACCTCGTTGGAATCAAATAACGTGGTAGCGGAATTCATATTACTTCAAACATCTATTGGTCTAAATTGCTCTAGCCCATAACAGAAGACATAGTGCACTGTAAACACTAGGTCCTGCCAGCAAAGGCATAATACTTCAAAATACATGAAATATATGTAAATTGTGCAAGATATTTCATATGAACTGGCAAAATAATTCCAGAACAGCTTTCAGTTTTATTTTTTCCACAAAAATTACCTACAGAGAAAATCAGGGTTGTCCATGGGAGCCAATAATACACTTTCCTATAAAAAGTTCTATATTCCTCTTTCACAAGTGCTATATTCTCATCAAATTGCACAACGCTCTTTCAAAATTATGAGTGTGAGATATTTGAGCTATTGTACAAATCAGGGTTGTCCATAATAGTCAAAGTTCTCACTGGTCATTGTCTTGATTAGATCGGTTATGAGCTTATGAATAATTATTTCCTTTAAAAAAAAGCAATCAAAGAACATTTCATTATTTAATAATGTAACAAAAATTAAATTTTAAGTCAGGGTTCACCAAAATAAGAAAAGTAGTGAAAACACCAAGTTCTAAAATATCAACTCACCTAATTTACACCAAATTGTTTCATAATTTACAGCAGACACTCCAATGTGTCTGTCTTCAAAACTTCACTAATATGTGGTATATTTCGAAGCAGAGGTGAACACAGAGAGCCACGTCACATCTGACGCACATGTATCGAGTTTCTCGCCTCTTCTTTTTGCCAGTTGTTGTGTTGGAGCAGACATGGCAGCATCTTGTAGGAAATTTCTTCTTTGGAGTAGGTTGTACAGGTGATGGGAAATGTCTCTCCGTCAGTCTGAGTGGTTGGTCAGCAGGTGTAGGACGTCCGCTTTTACTGGTTTGTCTAGATACGTGATACTTCTGGATGAGTTCCTTTATAAGCTGTAGCTGGAAATCTGCTAGAGATATGTTCTGTCGAGTTTTGACATTGAAGAGAATTTAGAACAGTGACGTCCAGCTGGTGGAAAAAGAACTCTCGCTAACATTTCATTGACTTCCGCCCACACTCGATAGTACTGATCATCATGTCTGACCGGTCAGCAGGCCCCATATACTTGTTATAGTCAGTAATGCAATGGGGTTTCTTTACAGACAGTCTTGTCTGTCTGTCCGTCTTCCCTGTAGGTCTCATGTTGTCAGTATGTCGTGTGGTCAGCATACAAACTTCCCTACGATCGAACCACCTGATGGCAATCGTGTTATCTGTCGCTCTTGATTGTTTGTCCTTTCTTCAATTTTGTAGTAAATTTCGGCATACCCCTCCTGTTTTTCCTGACTGTACCACGTATTGGTTTTGTTTTTGTGTATGTGATTGTACAGTTGTGGACTTGAATACCAGTTATGTATCCACAATGTTTGTCCTTTATAGAAGTACCTTTCAGTTAGCGTCAAGACAACTGCATCTGATACCCTCATTTCACGTTCAGGAATTATTTCTGTAGTTGACCCTGTGTAAACAAAATCCAGCACACATCCGGTCTCACAATGACGGATAACAAATGTCTTTATTCCAAATCTGTGTCTCTTTGATGGGATAAACTGTATGAATGAAAGCCTGCCTTTGAAAAGCATCAAACTTTCATCAATGCAAATGTTTTCAAACAGGGTGAATGTTTCTCTGAACTTGTTTCTGAGATGGTCAATTACAGGCTTTATTTTATACAGCCAGTCACCTACAAGCTGACTGTTGTTGTCATTGAAATGTAACAACCGCAATAATAGGATACCTGTCTCTAGAACGTGAAATCCGAGACTGCGGTGTCATAATTAGAGGATCAGTTGACCAGTATTCAAGAATTGTAAGTTTCTTCATTCTTGCCATAAGCATTGTCACGGCAGAAAAGGTGTACAGTTCTTCAGGTGTGGTTTCCCTCCATTTCTGTAGCCTTGAACTTGGAGACGATGGTATTGTTTGCATAACAAATATAAAGTACTTGTTTGTTCCAACTGCTATATGCTCCATAATTTCTCGTGAAAAGAAGCACTAAAGCCGCTGGTTCATCATGAATCACACCGAATTATATATCCGATGAACTGTCATCAATCATATTACTAATGTGCCATTGAAATAAATCAGGTTCGGAAGGAATTCTCTTCCTGGTTTGTGGAGGTGGTACTTGAGGCTCAGCACAAGGACTGTAATCACTACCCAAATCACTGATACCTGTACACTTGTCTTCCGATTCAAGTGTATTCACAGCTTCTATAAGTTTGAACTCGGAGAGAACGTGCCGTCCGCTACTTGAAGCCATTTTTACAAACCCTGGACGCAGGTGCTTTACGGGACTGCCAACCTTGATTGCGCACTGAGCCGAGTGCATTATTTCAGATATTTGACCGCAGATAGTGTTAAAATGCAGGCTCCATTTTGACTGATGGTCCATTATGCTGCTAAAAGATGTAGCGTGTTGCCACCCAAGTTTGAAAAGCAAAGAAAACTCCAAAGGTATATATTTCCTTCTCAGATTTTCTTTCTTTTTTTTTCTAGGAGCTTTACGTCGCACCGACACAGATAGGTCTTATGCTGACGATGGGATAGGAAAGGCCTAGGAGTTGGAAGGAAGCGGCCGTGGCCTTAATTAAGGTACAGCCCCAGCATTTGCCTGGTGTGAAAATGGGAAACCACGGAAAACCATCTTCAGGGCTGCCGATAGTGGGATTCGAACCTACTATCTTCCGGATGCAAGCTCACAGCCGCGCACCTCTACGCGCACGGCCAACTCGCCCGGTCTCAGAATTTTAGCGAAAGTTACCGACAAGTTATCTGGGGCGCAAAAGGACTTGGCGTATTACCGCGCCCGAGATATCTCGGGCGTGGCAGTATAAGGGTTAAGTCATTCTTGGTTTACTGTATTATCTTTTGAAATTATACTTCCAAGGTATTTTAGGTTAGAAACAGATTCCAGTAGAGTTCCCTCCAGGAAAATGTTTGAATTTGTGCCTTTTCTGTTGATAGTCAATTTAACAGGTTTGTTTTACTGATGTTTAGTCCATTTTCTGTAAACTTTACAAAGGAAACCCCAGCTCCTTCTCTCCAACTCAACACCACTCCTCTCTCTCTCCCCCACCCACTTTCTCCCCACCCCCTCCCCTTCCCCCTTCACTCCTCTCATCCACGCAAACACACCCTGAGCCAACAATAGACACGATCAGTGAGAACGGGACCATTAAATTTGAGAAGGTCAGGCCGTTTGAGAGGACAGCTATATAATAAATAATTTTAAAGATTTCTTCACACTTATTTTTTAATTACTAGATCAAGTTTCTCATACAACCTAATTTTTTCCATTACAGATTTCAACTTCATGGGTGGTTTCCACTATGTCACATACATTTTATCTGACATTTTGTTTTCTTCTCAAACATGGTTCCACCGAGCTCGATGGCTACAGTCGCTTAAGTGCGGCCAGTATCCAGTATTGCAATTGCAAGTAATCAGCTTCATTTTCCGTATCAAAATCTAATCACTAAATTTTTACACTATTGAGTATCAAAACGGTGGAAGAATCTCAATAGTGTAAAAATTCAGTATCCAGTATTCGGGAGATAGTGGGTTCGAACCCCACTGTCGGCAGCCCTGAAGATGGTTTTCCATGGTTTCCCATTTTCACACCACGCAAATGCTGGGGCTGTACCTTAATTAAGGCCACGGCCGCTTCCTTCCCAGTCTTAGCCCTTTCCTGTCCCATTGTCACCATAAAACCTAACTGTGTCGGTATGCTGTAAAAGCAAAAAAAAAAAAAAAAAAAAAAAAAAAAAAAAAACACAAACAAACATAGTTTCTCAAGTTTTCGCTGTCCTCTTAACTATTTGTGATGGTGAATCAACGAAGACAGACTGTCGTTTTAAATTTTAGCTCAGTGAATTCGTCCTCGTTTATTAATTGTAACACACTGCACGTTTTAGACTAAGAGGTCCACAACCTCGCCATAATCACGTATTTTAATTCCGTCTTGTCTCATTTGTTTTCATTCTTTTCTTCACTATGTTTTAACATATTTTTAGCATCAGTTATGTAAAGGAAACTTAACCTATTTTCACTTATTTTCATTGAAGATGGCTCAAACGAGTTGAAACATGTATGACTATTATTACTCCATCTAATTATGGAGATGTGTATATATTTAATAGGAGGACAAATTCAATTTCCTTTGTAAAGTGAAAACAGTTAATACGGAATGGTTCTAATATCTTGTAATTCTTTAAACTTGCCATTCCAAAGATTTATTTTCTCCTGTACTTCTGCTTCATATTCTCCGCAGATCAGAACATCATATGCAATTATTAGTGTTAGGCTCTTTGCTATGTTCTTTGATGGACTTTATGATCCGATCCATAACAATGATGAACAGGAGTGGTAACAGGGCTCTACCCTGATGGACTCCTTTTGGTTTCAAACCAATCTGATCTTCCATCCCCTACTTGGACACAGATTAAGCACTTTTGGTAGAGCATCTTTATTTTTACCTTGCACCTTTTGAACGACAGGCTGAAGATGACCCTCACTAGAGGTCGAAACCGGTCCCAATTGTGATTGACTTATAATGTAACCTTGCATTAATAAGTTTTCTTGTTTTGAATAGGTGGAACCGCAATATATTTTAATTGTTCTCTGATATTTCCACATGTGGAGTTAAATATTATTATTTTGTAAATGTGTATATACTCATTTCTCTTTCAGATTTCTTTAATATGTCACTTCTCTTTTTGGATTTTGGTGTTGCCTATCTTAACATCACTCATTAGATTAATGATTTGTCTTGTAGGTTCAAAACAATAAACAGAGCTTAAGTGCATACAAGAGGAAAACAGCCGAAGGAATCGATGACCTCCGTCCTCCGGATACAAATGCCAGAATCAACGCTCGCTGGACTAATGATGAACTCCTTCTTGCTGTTCAAGGTGTGAAGTTTTTAAAATTAGAATTTCTCTTCTGTAAAGTGAGTGCAGCATTGTTCATATTTTTGTAATTTTCCTGAACCTTCTGCAGGTGTACGGAAGTATGGGAAAGACTTCAAAGCCATTGCTGAGGTTCTTGGCACCAAGACAGAAGCCCATTTACGAAGCTTCTTTGTCAATTATCGTCGCCGTTACAATCTGGATGCTGTTCTGAAAGAATTTGAAGCTGAAAATGGGCCTATTGTTGACTGTGATGATAAGGATGAAAAGGTAGGCTTAAAATTGGTGTAAAGCTAAATAAGTATCAGTTTCTAAGAAAAACATGAGGGGAATATTGTGGTGCTTTCTGTACAGGCAATGTGCTTTACTTACGTTTCATATTTCATTTTTTAATTTAAGGGGAGTCGTAATGCTGTAACTTATCAGTATTAAAATAGCTGAATAAATGAACCTTTTTCTCAGTAGCCAATGAATGTAGAAATATGATTTTTTAATATTATGTCAACTCATGTCTTTTGCATACACTGCTCTAGAATAGCTTTTAAAAATGTGCTAGGAAGTTATGATTTTTTAAAACATTTTCCAATTTTTACATTTTTTTCTCCAGATGTTTTATTCTGAAATATGAACTATTCCAGAAATGTCAACTAAGTACATCCATGCTACTACAACAGTATCACAAACCTTTGGTAAACATTTCATGGAAATTGCACCCTGTAGTTTCTGAGAAAAGGGAGCATTTGTTTTGGAAAAAAGTGTTGAGTAAATTGCATTTAAAAGTAAAAGTTTCACTAAAGCTCATCTACTGGAGAATAGAAGCTTAAATTCTCCGCCAAAACAACACTGCAGCTTGCGCTTGCAGCTCAAGCAGGGTGACCAACAAATAAAAGATATTTCTCTTCAAAACATGCCAAACCACAGCCTTCTAGAGTGAGTAGTCCCTGAGATATGTCTAAATCAGTGATATATTGCACAAAACATATCTTGAAATAGAAGTGCATCTATATGTTAAATAAATTATTTAAAATAGTAAATATTTAAGTATTTGTATGAAACAAATGCCACATTAAACTGAATGATTCATACGTTAATAAAATGTATTAAAAAAAAAAAAAAAGTGAAAATGTCAAAATTTGCCAATTTGGACCTTCACGACTTCTCTTGAAATGAAATGGCGTATGGCTTTTAGTGCCGGGAGTGTCCAAGGACAAGTTCAGCTCGCCAGATGCAGGTCCTTTGATTTGGCGCTTGTAGGCGACCTGCGTGTCGTGATGAGGAAATTAACCAATTAAGGTTAAAATCTTTGTTCCTGCCAGGAATCGAATCCGGGACTCCTGTGACCAAAGGCCAACACACTAACCATTTAGGCATGGATCCGGACAACTTCCCTTAAGAATTTGCTTATTCATTACGGTGATGACCTCTGTTGATAGCTTGGGTTCTGGGGATTTATTGGACCAGAGAGGTGTAAGAAGGTGCTGGCGTGGACAGAGAAAAGATGAGAGTATAATTATTAAAACACTAAATTTAAAATTTTATTTCTTTCCTTTTCGAGTTTTTAAAATTTGATAAATAATCTGAATAAACAACAACAAATAACAGTTAAAGAGCTCATCAGCTCGAATAACAAGGGTGGACTACAAAGTACAAAAATCAGGTACAATAGAGAATGCGTTGCATGTAAGTTTTGGGAAGGCATTCTTTCTGATTGTATTAGACGTGTTTGCAAAATTAATAACTGGTACAATAGAAGGCAGTTTGGTTTTAGGCAAGGTTATTCCACTGAAGCTCAACTTGTAGGATTCAAGCAAGATATAGCAGATATCTTGGATTCAGGTCAAATGGACTGTATCGCGATTGACCTATCCAAAGCATTTGATAGGGTGGATCCTGGGAGACTACTGGCAAAAATGAGTACAATTGGACTAGACAAAAGAGTGACTGAATGGGTTGGTATATTTCTAGAAAATAGATCTCAGAGAATTACTGTAGGTGAAGCTTTATCTGACCCTGTAATAATTAAGAGGGGAATTCCTTAAGGCAGTATTATTGGGACCTTTGTTTTCTTATATATATAAATGATCTGAGTAAAGAAGTGGAATGAGAGGTAAGGCTTTTTGCAGATGATGTTATTCTGTATAGAGTAATAATACGTTGATGGAGGGCAGCTTAAACGATATAAGGATGTTCTAATGTATAATCTCAAAAAGTGTCATATTGATGCGGTCAACTGGGAAACTACAGCCGAGGATAGGCTCAGACTCGGACCGTTCAGCCATCTGAGACGACACAGTTAATACGTCCAAATGACATTATATTTATGTACTATATATTCGTTGATGAATAAATGCCTTTGATGATGATGATGATGATGATGGGGTGAAAGTTCCTTTTGGGTATCATTGTAAGTATCTAGGTTTTAATATAAGGAAAGATCTTCAGCTAGATTTGTTCTGGGTGATTTCCTACAAAAGAGTAATGTTACAAAAATGTTGCAAACTTTGGGCTGGAAAGAATTGGGAGAAAGAAGAGGAGCTGCTCGACTAAGTGGTATGTTACATGTGATAAATATCATTTTTGATCCTTATTGATGATATTTGATTGGAATAATAACAGTAAGTTATTTTATTAATTTGACCACCTTATCAATACAATAAATCTTGTCTTTGTTGAATTACATTGACATGTTAATTAAAATGGTACGTTTCACCTTACATATAGGCATCGTCAGCCATGGGTTTAACCTTGAAATAAAATCAGGCATCTGATTTACATAGAAATAAAATAAAACTAATTTATAAAAGGCCTTGAAGAGACTTGAGAGAAAATTAACATCTGGTAAAAGACTAGTACAATGTTGGTTTTAAAGACTGTGCTTAGAGTGAGAAGTTTACATTTGGTGAAAGTATTTGCAATAGTGACATTGGAAGACCACTATTATAAGTAAAATGAATAGAGCAACAGTTTGTTATAGACAAGTGGTAAAAATTGCTATAAAATGATGTTGACCGACCAGCAGTTAGAATTAGATAATAATGAGAATGACAATCAAAATCGTATTTTTTAAAACATAATGTTGAATAAAATAATGTTGAAAGATGATCAAGTGACCTGTAATTATTTGTTTACATAAGATAAAAGTAAGTCAATAGCATATGGTGATGTTGTGGTTCACTTTGATGAAGAAGTGCGAGGTTGTAGTTGAAGTTAAATATACAATGTTGATATTGGACCTCTATGGACCATCTCATTTGATATGTTCCTATAACGTTGTTAAGACATGTAGGTTTGTTGACATGCTGGTCGAAAAGGCAATGTGACAATTGAATGTAGCTAACGTGTTGAATGTTGGCTCAACAGTAGAATCTGTAAAAGGAAACCAGAAGCGTGGTGTTGATTATATGAAAAAAATTGTAATAAATTTTAGGTGGAAATCGTGTACACTTACCATTTGACGATGGTGAGGGTAACTTGTTATGTTATGAGCTAATAGTTGTTGATAACTGTAGAGCTCTTACTACGTGTGTTATAGGTGTAGGTTTGTATCGGAGGGGGATCTGTTTGCGAAGGCGTGACTATGGGCTTGTTTGTAATATGCTGAACATTACAATGCACAAAGACATAATAAATTCTCTGCATAAATTCAGGGCATAAATTCACTACAATAGAACAGGACCTTCATATCTTCAAAAGAATTGAAAAAAGTAAACTCATGACAGAATATGAAAGTATATTTATATTCCCTGACCAGCAGTTTAACAAAGATAAGAATTTAAATGATATCATTGATTTTAAATAAAGCCCCTTGTACGAACAGATTTTATTACTATTACAAGAATCAATTCCCCTCACCAATATTCTTAAAAATTTTCAACCTTAAATTAATAAACACTCCTCTATAACTAAAACACTCCCCTCCCTTCCCCCCATCGCTAATACCTCCCATTCAAGTGCGACCAATAGACCCATAGCCACACTCACTCCAATACCGCTCCCTCCAACGGCATCCCACTGCTACAATACGCGCAGCAATACACTTTCCTCTTTCTCCCCCACTGCTAGTAGCTCCCCTCCAAGTACTACTGGTTCTGCCTGCAATTAGTGGAAGAAAGGAGCAAAGATCAATACGTCGGTAGTTGTCACAAAGAAAATCCCTCGTAAAGCTGTGACTATAGGGGTTGTGGTGCCACGTGTCAGGCCTATTGTATTATGTTAACAGATCTATCCGTTTCAGTACCTTGGGTGTATGTACTGTAGGTAAATATTTATATTGTCTACGGATAACCATTTGCAGGTGTAGATGAAAGAAGTGCGGAACGGATGCGGATGTTATTTTGTATATCTGCACAGGGCTGTAGTCATAAGGTCCAAAATGAGTTATTTTGAGATACATACTATGATGTTTACAGAAAATGGTTCTTCATATCATGATAGGTCACAAATATTCCAATCCATTTCTAAGAAACAGTCCTTGCATTTTCACTAGCTCCACAATTCACACATTAATCAAACAGAAATCATCAAGTGGACTTGCTCGGTACTTACTTCTGCTTGTTGAATACTTTCCAATATATTTTCGTCGAGTAGAACTTACGAATACAAAGCAAGTGACTGCACGGCTTCAATACCTCTAGAATACTTGTGCGCTGGCTGAGTGGCTTGGATGGTTGAGGCGTTGGCCTTCTGACTCCAACTTGGCAGGTTCGATGATGGCTCAGTCCGGTGTTATTTGAAAGTGCTCAAATACATCAGCCTTGTGTCGGCAGATTTACTGGCTCGTGAAAGAACTCCTGCGGGACTAAATTCTGGCACCTCGGCGTCTCCGAAAACCATAAAAATAGTTAGTGGGGTGGAAAGCAAATAACATTAATTATTGGATACTTGAGAAGTTATTGGATGTATATATGAAATCAGTATTACCCAGAGCCCAACTGGTGGTCATGAGCGTTAAAGTATCAAAGTAGGGTCCGACACCGTAGTTAGGTGGTTCGAGTCCTGTTGGGGAGGAGGGAAAAAAGATTCACCATCAGAATGTTGGCCAGGAGGGTAGGAGAGTTAGTGGTATACAATTCCTAGTCACTAGATTGCACGAGTTCAATTCCAAACCTCTCCACAGTGTTCATATGGAGTGACGGCATATGATGCTGTTGATGTTGATTTGTCCGCCAGATGGCTATGGTAAGCCTTGAGCAGATTTCTTTATTGTTATTCAAGAAGAGTAGGCTATGTGCCAACACTGGGTTTCACCCTCTTCCTGCCTTGTCATTATAATCACCACCACCGTCCAGGTCATCTATGGACATCAGTTAGAAGGACCTGCACCGGGTATCTCCAGATGCCACATGACATCAGTCAAAAGTATTAACATATCCAGAGACTGCCTTAACCTTCTTAGTAAATATTAGTTTACTCACACACCACAGATAACAATATTCTCCACCACATTAATACGCAGTTACTTACCCATGGCAGATGCCGCCCACCCTCATCGGAGGGTCTGCCTTACAAGGGCTGCACTCGGCTAGAAATAGCCACACGAAATGATTATTATTAATATTAGTTTTCTCAGGAACTTGATTTAAATATTGTGTGGTGCGTTTGCGTTACGAAGTTTGTCGTGACTTAAAATTTTGTAAGTGTTCATATTACATTCGAAGTGTGTGTATGGTACTTCAAGGTCTTTGTGTGTCCAGCAGTCAGTTGAATTATCAACATCATCACTGTCACACTCATTATTGCTTGTCCTGACTCATGGAAACTAGTTGCTGAAATTCCATGTAATATACTGTATTTTCATTAACATATACATCAGAATCACTATTGCTTGCATCTTCACAGTTCCAGGTATATCTGATAAAATATCTTCTAGGATATCTTCCAAAATTTTACTGTCATAGGAGCTGAAATTGCTACAGCATGCCACGTTGACATTGAAATGAAATGGAAATGGCGTATGGCTTTTAGTGCCGGGAGTGTGTGATCCTAGGATTGCAGTGTTTTTAGAGGAAGATGCCGAAGGAAGTGACGACAGTGATCTCTCAGATGAAAATGATACAAATTACAATTCTGAGCACAACACGGATTCGGAACAAGGTGAGGTAGATGAAGAGGGAAGTTTCACGGACAACATAGACGTCCATAACCAGCTGTCATCTTTCTCTGGTAGGAATATATAGAAGTGGTCAGCTACCGAACTCGACCGGCAACTGAAACGTCAAAATCAGAACATTATTGTCAAACTTCCAAAATTTAAGTGGTTGTGAAAATGATGTCAGTGACTGTGAAATTCAAAAGTTTTTTGAGTTTTGTATACTGTAATATTTAAATGTACCTTTTAATTTGCTGTGGAGCAAGATTAATTCATGGGAGTGTGATTTTCTTTTAAAATAAGTGACGTAAAACAATTGTGCGTTATCTCACAATCTATAATAAGTAAAGATACTAATATCTCATTGTAGGTAATGCAAAATATATAAGGAAATATAATTGACAAGTATTCATTTTTGAAACTTAAATAAAGGGTGTTTAAGGTCACCCATTCTATGGTATCATTTTCGACCCAACAACGCCATTTACGTACCAAAGTTTTCACAACGCCAGTTGAGGGTTAAGTCAGAGGCTCGGTTAGTAGTAGTAGTAGTAGTAGTAGTAGTAGTAGCTGGTCTAGAATTACAATTTAGGCCTATTCCAAATTATAGTACCACAATTCACTAAATAACTCAAAATTCAACCCTGAAAAGGGCCATTTCTTAAGAAAAGCTTCTTCCTATTCACTTTTATTAAATGTACATTCATTTTATTCCAAATTAACAGCGAAGATTTCTTCTCTGGTTTGGAGGAAAAATTGCCTCCACGTCAGATAGTTCTTTCCCCCGCCATTGTAGTGAATTGAGATTTTCCGACTCATAGGGTACTCCCAGAAAAAAGATAAGTAAACGGGCATAGTTTTTACCGTGGGACTATCCACTATTCGAAGACCCCCACCAAAAAAAGGACGAAGATTGTTCACGGATCACGGATGTCTGCGTCTTGGTCATTTCAGCTTTGGACTGTTAGTTCGGCAGCGTAGTACTATTCGTTAAAAGTGAGAAAATGTGTGGTTTTTCATTTGATCAAGTATTTCACATGAAAGCATTGCTTTTAGTCACGCCATTCCTACTGACGTCATTGTAATGACCCATGCCCATTTCAGTTGGGAAAAACCACTAAGAGAGTCTTTCTGAGAATCTATAAAGGCAGGCGGAGAGTGAGTGTCTACCATTATAATGAAAACTCCCCAACCTGATTGTGACTGACAGTAGGCAAGCTGGCCTACCATTACAATGAAAATTCCCTAACCCAGTCTTCATATGAGAAAAGACAATGGTGACTTCCCCGTCGTGTTTCTAGGGCAACGTTAAGAGTTATGCAACTTAATAAATCTTGCTCACAATGTTTACACTACCTAACCTATAATTCTGTATACAATTTAGAATTCTGTAGCGAAGCACGGGTACATCGGCTAGTCCTGTAATAAACGGTAGTAGTTCACTTATTACTTACGAAGACAGGAAAGTATGGTAAAGTAACGTTAATTCATCTGGCCCATTGCCCACACACCAATGAACAACTTAATAAATTCATGTATTCTGTCGTCAGTGTGTTTCAGTCTGTGGAAAGTGAAATGCATGATAAGGTTTTAATTTAAACTGCTTTTCCTTTGTATAATTCTTTTTAGTTAACCCTTTAACCCATTCCAAAATTGAAAGCTTCTAGATATGAAGTTTGTATTAAATACTGTACGTCTGGTAAGCTTCCTGTTCTGAGAAGACGGACACCAAACTTGCATGACCAGTTAAGTGATCTTTTGTTGAAATAATCAATGAACATTGTATTGCAGATGGAAGTGGATGGAGTGTCTTCAGGGAGCGAGGCTGGTACTCCCACTCCTGGAGCTAGCTCACCTGTCAATGTAGGACCTGGTCCCCCACCACCTCCACCAGTCATCAAACAGCCTTTCACCAAGACTAACGTAGCACCAGCTCAGGCAGCTAAATGATACTGGCTCTAGCATAAGCCAAGGTAAGTGGGGAATATTTTTTCTACACAAGTATGCTTGAAGGCTTTAGGGGAAATGATGAAACAGTGTAATATTCAACTACCTCTAAAAGGAATCAGTTTGAAATAGAATACAGTGGCATCTTCTTGGTCTATCATTCCTGGGAATGTTGTCTTCTTATTCTCATGGGCTAGTTCAAATTTTTTGGGTTCTTTCAGTATCACCATCTCCATCATAGATACACATCATTAGTATTTCCTTGTCATATTGTCTACACCTTGATGACTGTTAGATCTCTCTGGAATGCTTTCCCCTCTTCCTTAGCGAATCCATGTCGTTAATTTCAGGAGTATAGTAGTTGAACAAGACTTTCTAGAATATTCTGAAGTGGCCACTAACCATATGTTAATTGGTATCTAGCTGTGGGGTTGCTCAGAATAGTTCTGTGTTAGATTATTTCTAATGATGTAATCTAAGCGTCAATATTTTTTCTAGACATGATACTGTGTAGGCTTTTGGCTTATGCCGTGTCAAGAAAATAAGGTGAAATTCTTTAAGTTTTGCATAGAACTGTGCTCTGCGTCGTCAGAAGAAAAGGCCTTTCTCGTGGACAGTCTAGACTTTCATCAAATTTACATAAATCTTTTTGACTTTTTCTCTCAAGTTTTATGGATATCTTTGAGAATTCAAACGTAGCTTTTCAGTCAAGTGTGTTGCACATCCACTTATTGAAGTCAATTTTTTAGGAACTATTGAAGAATGTGATGGCAAGTTTTATGAAACCACACGTTATTATAAGCTCCTCCTCTCTCCTTGATGTAGATTATCATACTCCAGCAGGTCAAAATGATTATGATCTGATCATAGGGACCTCTGCATTTGTTTTGGTGAACACTTTGAAGTCTGAGCAAAAGTGCATATTGTTCAAGTCTGTTAGAAAGTGTTTCTCTTCTTCATGTAACTACATGGAACACAAATTTCCATTCAAAGATCAAGCTTTAATTAATACAGATGTTGCAGATATTTTGCTATAAGTAAGGCATCATTTTCAAGCCTTATATTTTTCATTAACAAGTTTCCGAACATTCTGACTTGTGAAACAGAACATTTAGATACAGAAAGTGATATTCTGCACTCCCAGTTCTGTAACTTTCAGTTCGAAGAAACAGACCTGGTAAAAGGAAGAATTGATGTTCAGTGGGCATTGGTAGGTCAGATGAAATCAGCTGACGATGTACTTAAATATGACAGACTCTCTAAGGTGATGCTTGCTATTTTATCATTTCCACATAGCAATGCAGAATGTGAAGGGATTTTTAGCACAGTCACAAAGACAAAACATAGTTCAGATCTTTGCTGTCTGAACAAACTTTGTAGAAACTTTTAATCTTAAAATCAGTTCAGCAAGGCAAGCGGTTTGAGCAAAAATTTAGTTCAGAGTTTTTGAAGAGGGCTAAGTTAGCTAGGGGTGTGTTGAACAACAATTAGTCGTAATGTGTTCAGCACGCTGAAGGATGGGAAGTCACATGTTCCTGGAGTTCAGGTATGTCCAGTATTTCATGTAGGCCAAATAAGAGTTGTTAATGTATTGAATTATAATTAACCCATTCGCCTCACATTTAAATACCGCTCTACGGCTGTCGTCATCACACTATTATTTAGAAAATCATACAAAACCAACCAGTAAATATTCCTTTCTGAAATTTTGCATGCATGATAACGAAGTAATAAACTTACCAATGCCGTTGCTGCTGGGTGTGGTATACCTCAAAACATTCTTCAATTTGAAGAGCTATGCCACACTTTTTGCACTACCAGCAACTTTCACATCTTTTACCCCGGCTGTAGCACACAACACACCTTCTTGTGATTTTTGATTTCTTCTCTGTAGAGAGAATACGCATGGGAAAGTGGGCCCATGATTTAGCTTGTAATCTGGTGGGGTTGGTTCTAGCTAAAGGTCGACCTCAAACCGAGTACTCTGGCAACTGAACAGTCTCTAGTAGCTGCTGTGCAATGCTGGTTCTGAAGTCTGCATAGCTCATCTTTCTGTTAGCAGTAATCGTGTGATACACAGTGAAGGAATTGAAAATACACTTCTAGGAGGTAAAATAATATTTTCCTATACCCTTTCACTGTGTGTCACATGACGGGGAACAGAGCTGTAACCTGATCCTGAAGGTCAGCACCACCCATCCCCTTCTGGTATTCAAGGCCACACTTGGGCTTTATCACTTCTTCCCTCGGGTTTGTCCTCTCTTTCGTCTGATTTTGCCTGTTCCTTTCATGTCAGCTGATTTGTGTTTAGTGGTGAGAAAGCAAACGTCCTCATTATCTTTCCACTTCACACACAACATACTGTTGGCAGCCCATGTCTCATACTCTCCACATTTTAGTTTTGTCTTACTGATATCGCGAGGCATGTCTTTTTGGTTCTGTCTAACAGTTCCAATTACATTCATCTGCTTGTCGTGTTGCCTTTTGAATAAATCTGGGGAAGAATACCAGTTACCTAAAAACAATGCATGCCCTCGGCCTAACAAGGGTTCACACATGTTGAGCACAACGTTTGTACTTGCTGGCAGACTTGGATCCGTTACATCATCACCTACATAAATTTTGAAAGACGAGACAGTAGCCAGAACTTGGATTCACAAATTTTGTAAATTTTTATTCCAAACCTAGAACGTTTAGACCTATTACACTGGACATATGAAAGACGGCCTCTGAGTTTCATTAGACTTTCATCTAGAACAATGTCTTGTGAAGGTAAATATAATTCTGAAAATTTGGAGCAGAAATGTTGTATTATAGGCCTAATCGTTCTTAGTTTGTCACTACTATCAACTTGTTCATCGTCAACAAAATGTAAAAATCGTGAAATTATATAAATCTTCCCCTGCTCATGGTTTCACGAAAAGTAGGAGTGATTATACACCTGTTTTTACTCCAATATAACTGTATTCTTGACATTCGTACTTGTGACATTAGTATAATTAACGCAAAATATGCCCTAATTTTGTCGGGTGTAGTCTCAAATCATTTGTCATCGTCTTTCAACTTTTTTTCTGTCAGGATTGCTAAAATGTTTTGCTGCATATGAATTTGTCTCGACAGATATTTTGTCAAACAAAGGGTTCATGTATTCACAAAAAACTGAGAATTCAGATAGTGGCTGTGTATCAAACTTTTTCAGTAAGTTTTCACTAACCCCACTGTATTTACTAAACTTATGTACAACAGGTTTATTGTCACTTTTTGTCCAGTTCTAGTCAGTCAAGTTAGTCTGTGCCGAGGTACGAGCTCGTTTCGAAAGACTCGGCACACAGTCGTTATTTGCATTACTTTCCATGCCATCAGAACTATTATACGCATCGCTAGTTCTCGAACTAAGGACTTCAGGGTCTATTTCGTCGTCACAAACATCACTGCCTTCAATATCACTCTCTAAAACACTATCTATTAGCTTCCGTATTCCTTCTTCATCAACACTAGCCCATCTTGACGCCATGATGGCAACTGACAAGAGCGAAATAATATGAAAAAAGATTTTCTTATCTCTTGTTCCGGAAGTGTGTGAGAGCCTGGCGAAAGGGAAAAAACCAAAGCCACATGTGTAAACTTCAGCTCGGAATGTATACAAGTGGCATGTGTGGATTAGTGACTGAACTTCATGGATTGATGTACAGCTGTGAATCGCCGCGAGCAGAGCTCGTCATTTGATTCATATGCCATGAATAACTATGACGAGCTAGGGTCGTCAAATGATGCGATTGAGTTAATTAGTACATGTTCTGCCATCAGTGATGTGCCGTGATACATTGCAATTTGCTGCCAAATTTCTCCTGATTTCTTACTTTTGAAAGTTGGCATATCTGATCACAGATGACGACTCTAAACTGGTTCTGATTTGGACTGTATTGTTTTCTACGCTACTGTGGGCACATTGTTTCATTGATAGGGTGTGTTAATTTTATGAATAAAATGAGAGATCAACCTATGAAATTTTTTGTACATTTTTCCAGAATGTGTGTATTTTCATTTTCAATAAAGGCATGTTGAACTTCAAGACAGGATAGAAAGAACAAAGCTAAAGTGGAATGGGCATATGATGGGAATGGGAGAAGAGTGTGTGCCAAAAAAAGCTTTTCAGAAAAGTTAACAGGAAAGAGACCATGAGGAAGACCCCGAAAGAGCTGGACAGATTCAGTATGGGAGTGCATAGAGAAGAGGGGGAGGAAACCAGAAGATGTACTTAAAAAAGGAGAAGAGTCGTGGAGAGACAGTCAGCGATGGAGGTCCTCGATTCACAACCCGACCCGGGAAGCTGGAAACAGGAAATGAAGATGATGACAGATCAGACAACAAGGTCACAAAATCCAGTGTACAAAACATCCGCATATACTGAACTAGCTGGCACACATTAGGTTTTGTACAATAAAAGCTGTACAACCATGTAGCAGAGCCAGAGCTAACTTCAGCTAACAATAGCCAGTCATTGTTATGTTATTGCTGTTGGACATTGTAGGCCAACCCCACCACCTAGGGCTTATTCATTAACCATTTCTTCTCATTTCGATAGTTACCTTTATTGTCTTCTAGTTTAAAAGGGGCAGGTGATCACACAGTTATGTACCTTACAAAGACAATTACGGCTACAATCTCTACCAATCCTATGACAACTTAATACTTCGATGTTAGCGAAGCTCACTGTTGAACAGCTTAGCATTCAAACTGAATTCGTAAATATCTCCAATAGAGCGGGTTCTATCAAAAAAAGCTATCTTAACTGTTACAGTGCCAAGATGCCGTTGCATCGGCACTTACATTCTGTACAAAAAATGCCAGGATGCCGATTCGATCTGCACCCTCTTATGAGTGGCGTAGTGATGCAATAGGCGCTAGATTGCGCCACAAATCAAGTAGAATCACGTAGAATGTTTGTACTTCCTTCTTATGTCATTAGATGGCACTGACATAGCTTCACTTTTGCTAGTTTACTCGTCAATTGTAAGAGTATGATCTGTGAGCGTTTGAAGTCTATGATCCAATATGGCAGCCTTGTTTGTTTATGTCACCGTGTTGTGATTTGTTTTCAATAATTTTACGTTCTAATTCACGCATTTGAGTTATTTATCGTAACATATTAAATTTATTATTATTTCTACTGTAGTTATAGTTACTTACATACCTGCCAACTTTTGGAAACCAAAAATAAGATTATTTTTTAAATTCTTGTTTTTCATCCCATATTTTCCACCACGGTCTAGGTGAAAAAGGTCAGGATAAAAGGCATACATATTTACAGTTACAATGCAAATTGACCATTAAATTTAAAATCTTAAACTAAGAAAACATAAAAATGGTTACAAGTAAATGTACATAATCATTCTCATTTGACACATACGATTAATAATATTTATGTCACACCGACACACGCAACAAAATGCATAATACCGTATTTTCTTGCGTAATTAATGCACTTTTATGACGAAAAATACAGGCAAAAACTTTGGATAAGTAAATTATTCAAGGAATTCAGATATTTACAATTCATTTACATTTAAAAGATACATCAAATATAATGTAAACACAAGTGGTTCAACTCATTTACGGTTATCATCATTTGGCGTAAAATTCCGGCGTAAGACTTTTTCTGAGAAGTCAAATAGGGTACATCAGGTAAGTTAGACACGTGGGTTTGAAGTACCGACACTGGAAAATATTCTTCCCATTACAAGTTTCCTTATCTCGTCACTTCTATCTTTTCGGTCTTGCCCTCAGTACCTTCTAGGAATTTCATCTCTGCTGCCTGTTGACACCATGACCTGAAGTGAAATAAACATGAACTAATAAAAGTACAATTCATGTAATGTCATAACAATGACATACCAGCAAAAAAAAAAAAAAAAAAAAAAAAAACTGTCCAACACAAGAAGGGACAGGCATCGAAGCAGGGACCCTGCTACATTACCCCAAACCGTTCATATCCAATCTCCTACGAGTGACGTGTCCATCCACCCTTTTACTTGCATAGTGCATACGATAACACTGTATATAACTTTCTTATCGATTGTTCAACTTTGTGGCATATGGAAACTGATTAGCGGTTCCTATAAGGAAGATCATTATTCCTTTACGCTTTTCAATCACAAAGCGATGAAAATGGTTGAAATCATTCGTCATTTTTTGGCATAATGTTGTTCCTTGTTGTTCCATTTCTCTTCATAAAATTAATCAAGTCTCAGCTAACCTTCAAATCCGAAACTTTTGATTCCATGTACAGTGGCTATTTCTCATTCTTTAAAATACAGCATTTCATGAAAAATGGCTTATCCAACGTTGTGTAACATATATTTAAGCAGATCCTCCTCTGCTTACGGAAACTTGCCGCTGTATTCTACTCTCTTCTCGTTTTGTTGTAGTCCACAATCTAGCTGCATAGGTAGTATGGGTTCATTATAGATTGAATATACATTTCTTCGGGACATCTTGGTTCCACAAATTACCCCTTACACTCTTCTTCGCCTTTTGGTCCGCCTTCCCTTTGTCATCACTATTGTTTTACTTTTCTCTGTGCTTACTTTCATTCCAAATTTTTCTATCTCATGATTCCATACATCTATTTGTGTTTGTACTTCCATTTCATCCTCACCCCATGTCACTATATCATCTGCAAACAACATGGCTTTTGTTGCCTATCTTCCCAATCTCTTCTTAATGTTCGTATGAATTTCACCCATGATTATGATGAATAGTATGGGGGATAGTACACTTCCCTGTTGGAGACCAGTTTCAACTTGTCTGATTTGTATTCGATTGAAATCTTTTTGTTTTTTGAACTATGTTAGTAATTAAAAATAAACTTGTAGTTCAGTTACAATAGAGCACTGATATTTTGATACCTCAAATTACAAAAGCCTCAGATTATGTGTATGTAAGAAGTAATCAGAGGGTAAAAATAATTTAAACAATACAGTATATACCTGTGTTAGATATGGACTAACATTATCAAGTTAAAAAGAAATTGTCCAGAGATTTGTGCTTTAAAATAGAGCCTTGCTTTTGAACAGCAGTGTCATGCAGTCTTCTGAGAAGCATAGTGACATTCGGCATAACTTCTATTAGCATTGTCAGACCTGGGTTGTTAAGTCATCACTGGTACAGTCTCTTTGGGCACTTCTTTGTCACCATTGCCTTATGTGGATTCACTATTAGTTTCAGTAATTGAAACATTGATCAAAGTTAGGAGCAACTTACATATGCTCAGATTAATGTTTGCAATAGCAGTCAGTTTGCCACTTCATGCTATTTTTCTGACATCGTCATCATATACTAAAGGCTGTGCCTTGTCACGCCAACCAACTTTCTCCTTACAATTGTTAGCACCTTCATCTCCTGAAAGCTAGGCTGAGTAGCTCAGACAGTTGAGGCGCTGGCCTTCTGACCCAACTGGCAGATTCGATCCGGGCTCAGTCTGGTGGTGTTTGAAGGTGTTCAGATACGTCAGCCTCATGTTAGTACATTTACTTACACGTAAAAGAACTTCTGTGGGACTAAATTCTGGCACCTCGGTGTCTCCAGAAATCATAAAAGTAGTTAACCTATAACTTTTTTAAAATCTTCTCCTTAAAGGAGCTGCAGCTTAGAGTATTTGCATTGTGAGGTTCTTGTATGAAAGTTTTGGTCACCCCGTTCCCTGTTTTCGAAGAACTTTTCCTTCTGTAATGTGGTAAATAAAACTGTTGTCTCATTTGGTGGCCAAACAATTTCAGTAGTCTCTAAACCCATATCTCGGCTGCTTCTACCCTGTTGTTTTCTTGTTTCCCCAGGGCCCGTATTTTGCTCTCATAGGTTAGTACACACTATACATAAAGATTTAACAAATATTTTCCTGGTCTCAAACTTTTTTTACTAACAAATTATTTTTATTTTGAAATGCATTCTTAGCCATAGCTATCCTCTTTGTAACCCCTCTTTTTCTTTTTTTTTTTTTTTTTTACAAGTTGCTTTACGTCACACCGACACAGGTCTTATGGCGACAATGGGACAGGAAAGGGCTAGGATTGAAAAGGAGCAGCCATGGCCTTCATTAAGGGACAGCCTCAGCATTTACCTGGTGTGAAAATGGGAAACCATGGAAAACCATCTTCAGGGCTGCCGACGGTGGGGTTCGAACCCACTATCTCCCGAATACTGGATACTGGCCATATTTAAGTGACTGCAAGCTATCGAGCTCGGTTTTTTAACCCCTCTTATGCTTTGTTTATCGTTGGTAGTAATACTCCCGAGGTGATAGAATTATGAAATTTTGTGTAATTCTTTTTTTCTTTTTCAAATTTTATTATTGCTTCCTGTTTCTTATGATTTTCTTTGGTTACTGTCATTGTGTTAAGTCTTTTCATTGTTAATTTTTAGTTTTAATTGGCCTGAAACTTTTTCCATAATATGAAGCATTCTGTTCATCTCCTTTCCTGTTTTTGCAACAATAGTAATGTTATCTGCAAATCTTAAACTACCTTTTTCTTCATTTTTGGTGCTCTGTGACTTGTACAAATTTAGTGTTAAGTACCCATCCTTATCATTGATTGAAACAGAGGTTTCAAATTTACCATGTTGAGAGTTTTTTCTGAGTCGATAAATGTGACATATATTTTCCTGTTAAGTTTGATTCTCCTTTCAAGAATCAAGTGTAACGATACACTTGCCTTCCTGGTGTCTTTGCCAGCCCTGAAGCCAAACTTACCATCATAATGCTGCTCAATGTTTCCCTTCATCCTGTTCTTTAAGATGTTCAGCATTTTATTTTTAAAGGGTGGGAAAGAAGAGAGATTGTTCTATTACTAGGACAATCCATGGCATTTTCCTTCTTTGGTAGCATAACTGTATTGCTCTGAGCAAAGTCTTGCAGTATTATTCCTCTTTCATAACATACTGTAATAATTTCAAGAAGTAGCTTTTTCATTTGTATATCCATATGTTTTAAGATTTATGCAGGAATATTGTCTGTACCAGTTGCTTTCTTGTCACAAATTTAAGAATGCAACATCAAACTCATCCTTAGACATTGGTGGACCTTTCTTTGTCACTTGCACCGGACTTTCTTTCTACAAGTAGTTTTCCATATTGTCTATATCCTCTCCATTGTATTACTTTTCAAAGTATTCTTTCCAGCATTTGCTGACCTCTTTGCTATCAAACAGTACTTTTTTTTTGTCACTATGTTGCTCTTAATTTTTGTCTTACACCACAATGATGTTATTTTAGCCTATACTTTGTGCATTTTTCCCCATTCTTAATATAATTCTCAATGTCAGTACTTATTTTTCTTCCATCCATTTATCTCTTTCTTGATGACATGTAAGTGTGATGAGCTTCTGAGTTTCTCTGTACTCCAAATTACCATATTGTCTTATCTTGTTCGTCATTTGAATGAAATCAAAGATTTCTTGAGGCATCCATAGTTTTCTAGGTTCTCAGTTTTCTTCTGCCAAAAACTTCACTTACTGCTTTTTCTACACATTCCTTCATTTCTTTCCATTTTAATTTAACATCAGTTTCTCTTGACATCACTTTGGTTGAACTGATTTTGTCAACGCCTTGAAACTAATTTTGCACTTTGCTTTGACTAACACGTGATCTAATGTATAAGTAATAATAATAATAATAACAACGTAAACGTTTCCACCTTTTCAATACTAAAATATATTCACAAAATTATAAATTACACGGTACTAGTTTCGACCCATCTAGGGGTCATCATCAACCGTATTGGAGCAAAGATCACTTTTGGCAAAATCCTAAAAAAATGTTATTTTAAAGAATAACAAGTGAAATGAGATGTTATTATGGTAATAGTTAATAATACAAGGAATATACATACTAAGAGGTTTTTAACAAAGAATAAAGTATAAATGGGGTGTTGTAAAAATTATAATCATGGAAATCAGTAAGTTCTTGTATTGAAATGACATATAAAAAATTATATATGGCTTAGGAAGAGGGCTTAAGGTGGGGCTGAAGGGTGTAATTGTCTTGGAAAAGTACCTTTGATTAAATTTAGGATTGAGTTTAGGTTGGCTGCATTATTGTTTCTGAGGAAAGTGATAAATAGATCGAAGAGTATGTTGGGTTTCTCTGAGATTTCATTGAGATTGTGACTGGCATTAAAGTATTGGTCTAGGTGTATGTAGTAATTTTCCATTATGTTGAGTAAAGGGTCCTTGTTTGCTAATACGAGGATGTCCATGTCTTGTTCAATATTGGTGAAATTATGGTTATAATCTTGCATGTGTTGGCCGATGGCTGAAAACCTGTTGTATTTTATTGCGTTAGTGTGCTCGTGGTATCTGATAATGAAGTTTCTCCCGGTTTGCCCGATGTAGGTTATTTTACAGGTGGTACATTTGATCCTATAAACTCCTGATTTTAAAAAACTGCTGGTCTTGTTGATGTGTGAAGTATTGTATAAAACGTTCATGTTCTTATTGTTGGTTTTGAAGGCTATTTTAACGCCTTGTTTCTTAAAGATGTTGGTTAACTTGTAGATATCATTGTTGAACGTGAAGGTGGAAAATGTTAGAGGTTTGGTTATTTCTTTTTTGAGGGTAGTTTTTGGGCGATGTTTTTGTTTATTGATTATCCTTTCTATAAAATGATTGCTGAAGCCGTTGAATTTTGCGATTCCGCGGATTGTGTTGAGTTCATTTTTTAGATCTTTATTGGACATAGGTATGCTGAAGGCTCGGTGAACTAGGCTGTTGTATTGGGCTCGTTTGTGGGACTGGGGGTGCACTGAATCTTGGCGAATGGTGGAGGCTGTTTGAGTGGGTTTTCTGAAAATTTTATAACTGAAAGAATCTGAGTTTCTAGTGATGGTTAAATCTAGAAAGTTGATTTTTTGATTTGATTCGGATTCTAGTGTGAATTTGATATGAGGATCAATATTGTTGAGTCTTAAGAGGGTGGTGGGTGCGTTAATTGATTTCTCATTCATGATTACAAAGACATTGTCGACATATCTGGCCCAAAAGAGAATGTTTTCGAATTCGTTGTCAATTTTGGTGTATTCGAGGAAGTCGAGGTATATTTCTGCTAAGATACCTGAGGCCGGTGACCCCATTGCCAAACCATTTTGTTGATATATGACATTGTCAAAAGTGAAGAAGTTATTGTCGATGTTAAGTTTTAATATTGTGATAAAGTCTTGTATCTCTAGTTTGCTTAAGTGGCTGTTTTTGTTTAAATTGTTTATAATTATCGGGATTAATTTTGATACTTGTATGCTTGGGTACATGTTTACAATATTGAAAGAGTGGATGGAGTGATCCGGTTGCAAATTGAACTTGTTTAGTTTTTCTACTAGCTCAGATGTGTTTTTAATAGACTTTTTGGATAAGAATTGATCATTTTTTCTTAGGAAACATTGGATGAATTGTGATATTTTGTATAAGGGGCTCAGTCTATAGTTGATAATTGGCCGGATGGGAATTCCGGTTTTGTGAATTTTGGGAAGAGCTTTAGCAGTGGGGAGTCCTGGGTTCATATGTATGAGTTTGGATTTTTCCTGTTCGGTAAATAACACGTGATCGCTATCAACATCAGAACCTGGGTAGCTGTGACTGATTTAACGTGGTTTCGGCACCTCTGTTTTGTTGATATGTAGTCAGTCTGGTAACACCTCGTATCTCGTGGTGCTTTCCACGCGTATCTTCATCTTTTTGGAACGTTATAAAATGGGATCATGATGATGTTCACAGAACTTTAATGACCTTTCTGCTCTGTAATTTGTTGTACCCATTCCAAACTCTCCATTAAAACTTGAGTGATATCTGGACCCACTATCACATGAAATCTCCTATTATTATGTATGACATTGTCATTTTTATTTATTACGGGGTTGAGTTCGGACAGTAGAGCACTGGCCTTCTGAGCTTAACTTGCCAGGTTCGACCCTGGCTCAGTCCACCAGTGGTATTTGAAGGTGCTCAAATACATCAGCCTGTGTTGGTTGTTTTATGTGCAGCAAAAAGAACTCCTGTAGGACGAACTTCTGGCCCCTCAATGTCTTCGAAAACCGTAAGTAGAGTTAGTGGAATGTAAAAACCAGTAACATTATTAATATTTTATTTACCATGTCTAGCAAATTCTCAATTTGATCATTATCTTCCTCCACCTTGTCATTGTTTTTGGACGTTGGCATGTAAACTGAATATTTTTCTAACGGGAAGTCATATGTTCTACGGACACACTATCTCAGTTAGCAAAGGGATGAACAAAGAAACAGATTACAGACTCTTCTAAAATCAGCCTAAAGCAACCTCTCAGTCTGTAGTAGTGGTGTGTGGAGGCAGGGTTCTTTATGTATGTACTTTGTAATCTAAAGAGGAGCTTGTGAGAATCGTATAAACAGTGTTACTGTGTTTTGTAAAAGTTTAATTTTCAAAAGAACAGCTGAAACGGCATGGAACCTCTAACTACTGGGACTCAAATTACCGGGACTGTGCTGTACGTGAGACTTATGAAATAGTACTTATTATTAAAGATTGTGTTCTATGGATTTTGACTTTGTTCTTCCAACGTGCTCATCATTTCCCTTGTCTTCAAGCCTTTTGCTTTGTACACTGTTTTTGTGTTTTCTAAAATATGATCTTCTATTATTTCAGGTAATTTGTTTTAACATTTAGCTAGGAACAGCCGTGATACAATGTTATTAAATTCAAGCATTAACGAGAAATAAGTGACCTCATCATAATGTAGGAGTTAAAATTCAAGAAAGTGAATTGTGAGGAACAAGACAATTTTTAATTTCTCATGTCTTCTGTAATGTATCATGAATCAGAGCCGTGACCTGAAGAAAATAGTCAGAGAACATGACTTTTTAAAACAAGTTGTTGTCTAGCCATGAAGAACTTTTTTGTTGGGTGTAATATAAAATTGTGGATCTAGTTTTTTGTTCATTTACTTGTTTTTTAAATATTCATATTTAATTTTATATGAACATTAAATTATAAAAATACATGTATATTATGAAGAAAGAAGATTTAATAGCGCTAAATGTAGTTGCGCTACCGAGTCAGAAAAACATGTTCTCGAAGTGTTTCGTGTGCATTGCTGAAACAGTGTGTGAACAAACTTGTGGCTATGCCTAGAAATCCTTTGAATGTTTTTTAGGAGTGATGTGCTTTATCGGAATGAAGGGTGCAACACCAGACATCCGTGTTCTGTAATGAAGTGTTGCTCCTTCGTTATGCAAGAAATTAAGATGTCTTATTTTTTAAAGCGAGTTCAGAGAGACAAGCTATGAAGGAAATGGTGACAGGAATGTTGCATCAGACTGAAGTTCCTTCATTTCATTTTTAATGTATAAATGCTAGACTCTTTCATTATGAAGTTGATAGTGCAAACCAGATTACTCTTACCAGAGCTACATGATAAGATTTTGTATTTCCCATTCATTAAAGTGATATATGTTACCAGTGTCTCTGTGGCTGCATTTGTGTGGAAAAATAGTTTATATCAGGTCTGCAAAAATATGTTCAATCGACAATTGTAAAGGAAGTACATTTTCTTTTATTTTGTGAATTTATTTTCTGTGGTTTTGAATCAATGTTAGTTAAATCTCTTCTTGCTTAACTTCCTGGCACATTTTAAAAGCCGTGTGAATGCATGTGAATAGAAATGATAAATGTTACTCCAAAGTATTCGTCACACTGAATGTAGCAATTTTTCCCGGTGTTGTCGTTAATTAGGTTAGTATTCCTTCTGAATTGAAGTCTCCCTTTGCAGGAGCACAACCTGCATTCATGTCCTAGATCACTGGACATTGCATACCCAGATGAGTAGTTACAAATAATTGAATGGTAGGACTGATGTAACAAACACGAAATAAGCAAGAGAAATCAGGACCCATCCTCTTGAAGTTTTTGTTCTCTTCCACCAGTACTCAAAACACCTTGCTCATTATTCAGATAATTTTCGATAGTGTATCTTCACCAAAATTGTGATTAGATTTAAGGAAAATCTAGATCAGTGGTACTACTGACTGAATTGTCTACCTTTTAATTGAAATAGTTTGCCAATAGGAGTTGTGAGGAATAATGCTGGCTGGCCATTTCGACATTAATTTTCTCACAAAACGTGATGGCTGTATTTATGTAGGTGTTCTTCAGTCAGTATTATAAAAAGAAATGGTAAATAAAATGAGCTTTTCATGTTAAATCAGATCAGTCACAAATCACTTTAAAATGAAGGAGAAATCCCTAAGTGTCTAGAAAAATTAAATACAGGTAGTATATATTTTGATGAAAGATGTCATAGATGTGAAAGGGTGTGGCCACCTCCTGCAGTACATGGCATTACCTGTCAAAGTCTCTAGGTATGTGGTGTAGAGAGTAAGGAGCTGTGAGCACCCTAGCGACAAGTTTTCCTCCAATTCCATTTCTCATACACCAGGCTCTTCAAGTGCCCCACGCAGAAAAGGCAGGTGGGGTGAAGTTGGGAGAACAAGCTTGTATTGCAGCAAGTGGCCACACTTTCGAACAGTTAAATTAAAATGTGATTGTTTCATTCTCAGTCACATTAAAAATACCCCATTATGCAATTTTCTGGCCTATATTTATTTAATAAAACATTTGTTTTTGGTCTCTTCTGTCATCCCTTAAAGTTTGGGTATTGAATTTTGTTACACCCAGTATACATAGTAATTCATGAGGAGTTACCATCACCTACAGGGTTGATTTTTGAAGACATTTTCAGCAAAAAATATCGTATGACCCTGTGCCCTATACTTCAAACATATTTGTCTTTAGTTCCTGTTGTTTGAAGGGTAATAAAATTAAATGAACTCTTCACAAATAATCCTTTATTTAATTGGCTTGTGAACTGAAGAAGTTTGTAATTTATTCTGAAATTCTTACTTGCCTTTTGCAGAAATCACATTCTTTGTAGCAAGCAGTTAAGGAATTGAAAACACATGTTTAGCTTCAGAACACGAACAGTTAAATAAAGAATTATTTGTGCTGGGTTTATTTTATTTTACCCTTCCAATGAAAAGAACTGAAGAAAGATGTGTTAACACAAAGAACTTTCAAATTATGTAACTCTGAAAGTATTGTGAATAGGACACAGATTCATATGACTTCTTTTTTTTTTTTCTTCTTGAAATGTCTTCAGCAATCAGTTCCATTGGTAATTCCTTGTGAATCACGCTGTATGTGTAATTCAGAGCTTGATGCTGGATGATCATAGTAATTAAGTAGTACCATTGTTTTGGATCAGCATTTATGTGTGTGTGTCCAGGTTAGATAATGAATAGGATGTGTGTTTGGACTGTTGAGGATTTATTTTTTGTTTTTTATACCCATACTCACGCGTAATTTAGATAATGTGATTGCTACTGAGTGTTGAGGAAATAAGTGGTGTGGCCTCTGATATACCTCAGTTTCTGAGAAGAAGCAGTCTGTTGATGGTACAAGTGATGTAAAGTTTTTTGAAGATATTGTGAACCTGTAAAGGCTGCAATGCAGCATGGCTCAGCAAGTCAGGTAGACATCACATGGTTCTTACCTGTGCTAGGCCCCTCATGCTTCTTTCTCTGAGGTAAATCAGTTGAACCTCATATTGCTTGCTGAACCAAATGCTGTGCATGCTGACCTTAACTGAATTAAAAGATCTCCTTCTGCTGTGATTTTGTACATGCTCAGTTGTCTAGGACATAAGGTATGACAGTCATAATTCAAGGCTTTTCTGCTTTTGAAAAAGAAGTATTCATTTTTTCCCTTTATATGTGTCTGTAATCTCTCTTCTTTTGCTATTTCTGTATTTTTAAATACTAGGTGAATGGCTTGTATTTTTTTCTTTACACTGACCATTGTGTTACTAAATGTTAAAAGAGATTTATTTATTTTTGTAATTTTTATTGAATTAGTGTGGATACTCAGCTTAGAGGAAAGTGTGTAAATTCTCTGGCACTTGGATGTAGTGCAATAAAGGAATTATAAGTAATTGAATAAATATGCTGAACTCAAAGTTTCCTGGGTTCCTGACATGAGAGGTGTGTATATATTTTTGCTGCCCTGATAAAAACTATAGCTCCATGTTCTCGTCTTATTTTCAAGTTTCAAACACTTCATACTGATTATTTTATACTTCCTCTTGCCTTCTGAACTTCATTGGTAGGAGAGCAGAATTTTTTTTTTTTTTTCACACTTTTATTGTCTAACTTTTAATGTAGTACAATATATACCAAATTACCATTGAAGAAGTCTGCTCTGTGTCATTTTTCCTCCTGAAGAAAAGAAATGATAAAAATACATAATATTTGCTGTTCTAACCAGCACCCGGGAAACTGGAAGTGTAAACCGATGATGATGATGATGATGATGATGATGATGATGATGATGATGATGATGATGATTTACTGCACTGGCTGATTAGAAGGTGATACTTGGCTTCTCAGCAATTTTCCCTTACCCTGCTTTATCTGATTTTTTTCTCCTTTGATGAGCTGTATTCACTGATCTCTATACATGGATGGCTGGTAGCTTGGGTAGCTGTAAGCCGAATAGAAGATGACTGGCGTAGTAAGATGGCAGCGAGCGCACGGTGCAGTAGACCACGAGGAGCGCGCTTGCTTTGTTTATGCTTAGTTCCTTCGAGCATACAAACAGATAGAGAGGTCGCTCCCTATGTTTCTAGCGACCAAGCGTGACGCCAACATCAAGCTCTGAGCAATCGGCTGATGTAGGGCAAAACAAGGCGGTCTTCCATGAAGAGCATTACGCAGTGTTTTTAAATCCCGATTTAAGTGTGCTCCTTATGATTGATTTAAACTATTCAAGATGGTGACAAATGCTATTCCCTTGGAATATTTGCTTTCCTTTCTGTATTAATTGTATTAATTTGTATTAATTGTGTTAATTAAGTATTATCACTATATATGTGTAATACTTGGATGTGTTTACATATCGGTTAGGCATTACAGTGGCGTGATTAGGCCTTACGTGGTTAACACTATAATTACCACTTTTCTATACACTAAAATGACGCACTATGAACTCTACGCTATAAATCACACATTTACAAAGGAATTAAGATGAAACACATCAATGAAAAATCACTAGTTCAGATATTTCACTCGTTGAATTGAAACCACATGTTACTTCTGCATGTTAGTAAAATATAAACAAACAAGGGAGCCATGCTTTTACTACAACGATTAACACAAATACGAATTCCTAAATGTAAATAAATAATACAAATACGGTACATAATATATTTAAGCTATCAAAATATACATCTGTGGCAGATATAAATTGAGTACTATTTGGAAGAGGTACAACGTTCTCTCCGTCAGTTCAAATTAAAATAAGTTAGGAACGCGCAGCTGTGAGCTCGCATCCGGGAGATAGTGGGTTCGAACCCCACTGTCAGCAGCCCTGAAGATGGTTTTCTGTGGTTTGCCATTTTCACACCAGGCAAATGCTGGGGCTGTACCTTAATCACGGCCGCTTCCTTCCCATTCCCAGGCCTTTCCTGTCCCATCGTCGCCATAAGACCTATCTGTGTCGGTGCGACGTAAAGCAAAAAAAAAAAGAAAAGCAAATTAAATATTTCCTAACATAACGTAATTGTATTGATTACGTAGTAAACAAGTGATTGTCAGCATGCCCAGGTGTACTTCTACGGCAAATACGCCGCGAAATACTTGAATATCCAGCGAAAAACACAGAGTAAACTATCATTATGCCATTACAGGAGAAGTGGGTGTGGTTCTGGGCTTTTAAATGTCCTGCGGGCTCATATTAAATGGCTTCTACAAGCTTTAAACAAGCCGGAATGACTAAAATAAAAACATTTTATGAAAGAGGAAGAATTGGGCGATTTTCGTATGAATAAAAAGAAAAACCGGCTTTTTAGCTCAAAATACGAAAAATTCAGTCGTACCTCCCCTTAAGAACGCACAGTTTTGTGGCATACATGTATACAATTTACAGCAATATTCCCAGGAACTGTTTTTCACACGTATTGTGTTACCGATCTGTAATTGCATGTATACAGCACCTATGTTAATGTTTGTCGGCCGTTATACACTCATTTTTATTGCTACCCCGGAGATTTACTGACCTCGGAATGACGTGTCAGTGTTCCCAATGCCCTTATGCTTTGAGTAAACATGTCCCTATATTTTTAATTATTCCACTGCGCCATTGATTGCGATTGAAAATTGATTATATTATCATTGCTTCCCCTTAAGGAGAGCTCTAGGATGGGTACACCAACATGGCGGTCCGCGCGCTCAACATGGCGTACCTTCTCCTGCAGTGGAAAGCTGCCATCAGTGATCCATGTATAGAGATCAGTGGCTGTATTATTTGAAACAGCTACTCACAGCCATTCTCTTTGCCACTTAGCTGCATCTGCTCCTGAGTCACTCTATTTTATGATAAAACTCCTCATTTCCATTGGAACGTAGACTGATGATTAGAAACTCACACTATTCTGATGATAGTGTGAGTGTGTCTAATATTTATTTTTCATACGACTTTTAGTGCCAAGAGTATCAGAGGTTATGTTGGCTCGCCTGTTGCAGGTCTTTCTATTTGACGCCTGTGTGTGAGATGATGATGATGCTGGCAGTGAGGAAGGGAGATGGGAAAACTTAGTGTGGGCACATAAAATACTCCTGTCAAATAACATCTGGGGTCTGCTCAAGGCTTAAAGTCCACATCCGATGGGGGAATCGCCATCAACAGAGTCATGCCCTCACACCATATGAATTCTGGCTATTGGCACACAATCCAGTGATTAAAAATTGTTTACTGCCTCCTCCCCCACCCTGCCAGCCAACATTCTTATAGTGATTTTTTGTGTCAGGAGGACTTGAACTCATAGCGTCAGACCATATAGACTTTGATACCTTAATAATCATGGCCATTAGGTGGGCTCACAGACAACATAGACTGTATCAAAACAACAGCATACTGATGGTAGTTTGAAAGAATCTACAGAATTACACGCACACACATCCCCCCCCCCCCATTCAGGCATCTTTCCCAATACTAAGAGTTTTTCTGAACTCTCCGTACTGAAGGTTGCTGGTAAACCACTTGATAAGTGGTGAACTGTTTACTTCACTAGAGCAAAGATGTGACAATTCTGGTGGAGAGCATTCTGTAAAAATCTCAGAGAAATCGTTACTGACTGTTTGTTGTTGAGCTTGCATTAGTGAGTAGCACAAGCTCACTTAATGACAGATTTCCCAATCAAAGCACTTCCTGTGCCACGTTGTATTAGTTAGAATTTAACCATTAAACAGTAATGTTGTTTCAGCTGCCTGAACACATTCTGAACTAATAATATAAACACCAAACCATGCAGTGCTGCCACCTTTTGGCTGTTCCATCAGTTATTTATAGTGTTGTTAGCTCTCTTTATGTTTCAGTTCGTTATTCTTTCTGCGGTGAATTAGTGGTGCCTTACACCTTTCCTGTCTGGACACTGCTTGACACACAACCAGACAGTAAAAATTATTTTCTGCATTATTGGCTATCGTCAAAGTAATGTCCTTATTATTCTTCGTAATGTTTCTGAAGCTCTGATTTCATGCATACAGAAGTGCTCTCAGCATTGTTTTGTGGCTGTGTTGTACACCCCTTTCTTCTTCTTCTTCTTCTTCTTCTAGTGCCGTCTCCTCTCAGAAGGTTCACGACAATCCTGGAGTAATTATTCTTATTTTGTTTTGCCGTATCTGAGTTGCCATATCGTTGATGTTGAACCATTGTCTGCAACATTCATTCAAATGTTCTCATTCACAAAAGGTTCTAAATATACTAGTTCTGGAGATTCTGGAGTCAAATTAATATTTTTCATACCTCGATTCTGCTTCTGACACAAACTCATGTCAGACCCTAGGAAAAGTAGACTTCACAACCATTTCTCTCCCTACCCCATGGCACTTCATTACTACTTCCAAAATTTCCTCAACATCCTGTGTTGCATATCTTTCACCACTATCAGAATCTCCATCCGAATCAATCTTTCCCATAAAACTAAAGAATGTCCTTGGCCCATACTATTGTTATGCGTAGAAGCCACGACGTACAGCAGAGTTATACATCTGAGTAACAAAGGTAACGTATTTATCCCACCAACATTTACAATTAACAAAGAAACTAAGTACTGTAGTTGAAAATGTAACTTACAGATCACAGCAGTATACAAACATGTTTCAAGTAAATGTACTGTGCATTATTCAACAGTAGCACTGAGAGCTCAACGTTTAGATTAGTTAACTCGACCGCAGCACCAGTGGACCACTTTGCACAGATCAAGTAGTTTTGGTGACACTCCGGAGATAAAAAGATATTTTTGCCTAATGCATGGATTTTCATAAAACTTTGTGGGAATGTCACCTACATAGAAGTAGAGATATCACAACAATGTCAGGCTATACAATTAATAGTTTTTCCAAACAAAAACGTTTTTGAACTTCTTTTGAAATTTTTAATTCCATTGTTCATGAAATTTAATTAACATGTTAATGTAAATTTGTAATTAGGTAGATAATACGTCTTTTAAAAGCATGACGTATCGATTTTTCTGTACATAATTTATATAAGGAGTTATATCGTACTAAAGTTTGAGTAATTTTTACATTCTAAAATTTAGGACTTAAAAATCTCTACTACTTGAAAAAAATCTTCAATTGAAAATTCCATTGGCAGGTTTCTTAGTATAGCTGTGATACATATACCATACAAATTTTGTTACAATTGGCTGAATATTATGGGAGAAAAATGGGATTTAAGTGTAAAAATTACAATTGGTTTGAAAATTAAAGTTCAAGTGACATTTTCTTCCTGATTCATTGTTTAAAAGTCACCAGAATCATATGTTTTTCCTTCCCTTCCTTTCTTAGCATCTTCTGTACAAACACTGGTAACTCTGGAAGCTTGTCTCTTCTTCTCTAAAGGATGGAAAATGATTCACCTGCATTTCGTTTTTCACAATGCTACCTTTCCGTAGTCAAAGTAACGGGAATTGTAGTTTCTGTCATGTCATGATTGTTGGCTATAGGTGTAGGACTTACATGGCTTGAAGTTGATGTGGCACTTTCCTGATGAGAACAATCTGATTCCAATAACATTTCATGACCTTTTGTCCCTGATTTATTCAATGGAGACTCCTGTCCGGTAATAGCTGATCCCCATCTCTTTCCTATCAAAAGTTCAGCAATTCGTCACTTAGCTAAGGCTGATTTATGTTTATACATATTGTTTATTTCCTTGAATACAAGCTATCAGTTATTACAGCATGCTGTCTTTCAATAACAACAGTATTTTGATACGCAACTACAAGACGTTACTTGCGCGTGTACTTCACAAAAGTAAACAGACTGGCTACCACTACAGAACCCA